>NC_134833.1:159925031-159960078 GCF_004210375.1 Tachypleus tridentatus | reverse complement strand
AAGAACTACTTAATATATTAATGAGGTATATTGAAGAACTACTTTGATATATAATGTAGAGACATATTGAAGAACTACTTTAATATATAATGTAGGGTGAAAACATATTGAACCGAACTACTTTAATATAATAATGAGATATATTGAGAAGCAACTCACTTAAATATATAATGTAGAGGCATATTGAAGAACTACTTCACATATAATGTATAAGACATATTAAAGAACTACTTTTAATATACAATGTAGAGGTATACTTGAAGAACTACTTTCAATATATAATGTAGATAAAGCATATTTGAATGATCCGTAAATATTTATATATTTAATGTAGAGACACATAATTGAAAGAACTGGCACTCAATTAATACAACGTAATGAGGTATACTTGAAATGAACTACTTTAATGGCATAATGTAGAGGTATTACTTGAAGATCTACTTTAATATATAATGTAGAGGTATATTGAAGAACTATTTTAAATATATAATGTGGGAGACATATTGAAGAACCACTTAATATATAAATGTAGAGACATATTGAAGAACTACTTTAATAATATAATGCAGAGGTATATTGAAGAACCACTTAATATATAATGTAGAGACATATTGAAATAGAACCAGTTACTCTAATATAATAATGTAGGTATATTGAAGAACTACTTTAATATATAATGTAGAGGTACATATTGAAGAACTACTTTATATATATAATGTAGAGCATAATTGAAGAACTACTTTTAATATACAATGTAAGAGACATATTGAAGAACTACTTTAATATATAAATGTAGAGACATAATATGAAGAACTACTTAATATATAATGTAGAGACATATTAAAGAACCACTTTAATATATAATGCAGAGGCATATTGAAGAACTACTTCTTAATATATAATGTTGAGAGGCATTGAAGAACTAATTTTAATATATAATGTTAGAGGTATATTGAAGAACTACTTTTAATATATAATGTAGAGGCATATTGAAGAACTACTTAATATATAATGTAGAGGCATATAGAAAGAACTACTTTAATATATATAATGTAGAGACATATTGAAGAACTCCTTAATATATAATGTAGAGGTATATTGAAGAACTACTTTAATATATAATGTAGAGACATATTGGAAGAACTACTTTAATATATATAATGTAGAGGTATATTGAAGAACTACTTAATATATAATGCAGAGGCATATTGAAGAACTACTATCTTTAATATATAATGCAGAGACATATTGAAGAACTGGTTAATATACAATGTGGAGGCAGGTATACTGAAAAGAACTACTTAATATATACATAATAGAGGCATAATGAAAAGAACCACTTTAATATATAATGTAGAGACATATTGAACTAACTTTACTTACACAATATACAATGTATAAGGCATATTGAAAACTACTTACTTTAATATATATAATGTAGAGGCATACTGAAGAACTACTTTCAATATATAATTCAGAAAGATATTGAAGAACTACTTTAATATATAATGTAGAGTTATATTGAAGAACTATTTTAATATATAATGAGGCATATTGAAGAACTACTTTAAAAAAAAAAAAATATATACTGTATAGAGATATTGAAGAAATACTTTAATATATATAAGGTAAAGGTATATTGAAGAACTGTTTTAATATATAATGTATAAGTATATTGAAGAACCACTACTTAATTACATACAATACAGAGGTATATTGAAGAACTACTTTAATATATAATGTAGAGGCATATTTAAGATCTACTTTAATTATTTTCTGTAGACATATTGAAGAAGCTAACCTTTAATTATATAATGTAGAGGTATATTGAAGAACTACTTCAATACATAATGTAAGAGACATTATTGAAGATCAATACTTTAATATTGGATAATGTAGATGCAAGTAATACTGAAAAGAACTATTTTAAAAATATAACGGCAGAGATCATTATTGAAAGAACTACCTTTATATATATAATGTAAGAGTATATTGAAAGATCTACTAATCATAATATGTAGAGGTATAATAGAAGAACTACTACTTAATATATAATGTAGAGACATATTGAAGAACTACTTTATATATAATGTACTATTACTAATAGAAACTACATAATGTAGAGGTATATTGAAGAACTATTTTTAATATATAATGTAGAGGCATATTGAAGAACTACTTTAATCATATGGCACAGAGGTATATTAAGAACTACTTTTAATATAATGTAGAGGTATACCCTTAGAACTACTTTAATATATAATTTATATATTGAAGAAGTACTTTAATATATAATGTAGTTCTATATTGAGAACCTCGTATATACATGTAGAGGCATACTGGAAGAACTACTTTAATATATAATGCTAGAGACATAATAGAAGAACTAATTTTTTAATATATACAATGTAGAGATATGTCAAAGAACCACTCCTTAATATATAATGTAGAGGTCAAAGAACTACTTTAACATGTCAATGTAGGTATACAAGAACCACTTTAATATATAAATGTAGATAATATTACGGAAGAACTACTTTAATATATATATGTAGAGACATATTGAAGAACCATACTTTATATATATAAATGGTAGAGGTATATTGTGAAAGAACTAATTTAATATACATAATGTAGAGGTATATTGAAGAACTTACTTTACATATGTATAATGTAGTTCTATATTGATAGAACTACTTTAATATATAAATGTAGGAGGCATATAGAAAGAACTACTTTTAATATAATGTAAGAGACATACTTGAAGAACTACTTTAATATATAATGTAGAGACATATTGAAGATCTACTTCTTTAATCATATAATGTAGAGATCTATATTAAAAGAATCTACTTTAATATACGTAGTAAGTATACTTGAAGAACTACTTAATATACGTGGAGATATACTTGAAGAACTACTTAATAATATATAATGCTGAGGAATACTGAAGAACCACTTTATATATAATCTAGAGACATAGAAGAAGAACTACTTTTAATATATAATGTAGAGGCATATATTGAAGAACTACTTTATATATATAATGTAGAGACATATTGAAGAACTACTATATATATATAATGTAGAGGTATATTGAAGAACCACTTTGTATATAATGTAGAGGTATATTGAAGAACTTACTAATATATAATGTAGAGACATATTGAAGAACTATTTTAAAATATATGTAGAGACATATTGAAGAACTACTTTAATATATAATGTAGAGGTATATTGAAGAACTACTTTAATATATAATGGTATATTACTGGAGAACTACTTTATATATAATGTAGGTATACTTGAAGAACTACTTTAATATATAATGCAGAGGCATATTGAAGAACCACTTTTTATATATAATGTAGAGGCATATTGAAGAACTACTTTAATATATAATGTAGAAGAATAATAATACTGAAGAACTCCACTTTAATATATAATGTAGAGGCATATTGAAGAACTACTTTAATATATAATGTAGAGACATACTTGAAGAACTACTTTAATATAGCAATGGAGCATAATTGAAGAACTACTTTAATATATAATGTAGAGGCATATTGAAGAACTACTTTAATATATAAATGCAGAGGTATATTGGAAGAACTATTTTAATATACAAATGTAGAGGCATATTGAAGAACTACTTTTAATATATATAATAGAGTACACAGAAGAACTACTTTAATATATAATGTAGAGACATATTGAAGAACTACTTTAATATATAATGTAGAGGCATATTGAAGAACTACTTTAATATATAATGTAGAGGTATATTGAAGAACTACTTTAATATATAATCTAGAGGTATATGGAAGAACTACTTTAATATATAATGTAGAGTTATATATTGAAGAACTTAAAAATATAATGTATAGAGATACTGAAGAAACACTTTAATATATATAATGTAGAGGTATATTGAAGAACTACTTTAATATATAATGTATAAGCATATTGAAGAACTACTTTAATATATAATGTAGAGGTATATTGAAGAACTACTTTAATATATAATGTAGAGGTATATTTAAGAACTACTTTAATATTTAATGTAGAGACATATTGAAGAAGTACTTTAATATATAATGTAGAGGTATATTGAAGAACTACTTTATATATAATGTAGAGACATAATAGAAGAACTACTAATATATAATGTAGAGGTATATTGAAGAACCATTTTAAAATATAATGTAGAGACATATATTAGAACTACTTTAATATAATGCAGAGACATATTGAAGAACTACTTTGATATATAATGTACAGATATACTTGAAGAACTACTTTCTAATATATAATGTAGAGACATAGAAGAACCACTTTTAATATATAATGTAGAGGCATTACAGTATTGAAGAACTTTAATATATAATGTAGAGCAAGTATATTGAAGAACTACTTTAGATATATATGTAAGTATAATATATTATTGAAGAACTACTTTTAATATATAATGAGAAAGACATATTGAAGAACTACTTTAATATACAATGTAGAGGTATATTGAAGAACTACAATTTTAATATATAATGTAAGAGGTATATTGAAGAACTACTTAATATATAATGCAGAGACATATTGGAAGAACTACTTTAATATATAATGTAGAGGCATATTGAAGAACTACTTTTAATATATAATGTAGTTCTATATTGAAGAACTACTTTAATATATAATGTAGAGGTATATTGAAGAACTACTTTAATATATAATATAGTTCTATATTGAAGAACTACTTAATATATAATGTAGAGGCATATTGAAGAACTACTTTAAATATACTGTTTACAACAAATTGAAGAACTACTTAATATATAATGTAGAGGTATATCGAAGAACTACCTTTAATATATAATGTAGAGGCATATTGAAGAACTACTTAATATATCAATGCAGAGGTATATTGAAGAACTACTTTAATATATAATGTAGAGACATATTGAAGAACTACTTTATATATATAATGCAGAGGTATATTGAAGAACTACTTTAATATATAATGTAGAGGCATATTGAAGAACTACTTTAATATATAATGTACAGATATTGAAGAACTACTTTAAAATATAATGTAGAGACATATTGAAGAACTATTTTAAATATAATGTAGAGACATATTGAAGAACTACTTTAATATATAATGTAGAGGTATACTGAAGAACTACTTTTTAATATATAATGCAGACATATTGGAGAACTACTTATATATATATAATGTAGAGGTATATTGAAGAACTACTTTAATATATAATGTAGAGGCATATTGAAGAACTACTTTAATATATATAATGTAGAGGTATATTGAAGAACTACTTAATATATAATGTAGAGACATATTCAAGAACTTCTTTAATATATAATGTAGAGGTATATTGAAGAACTACTTTAATATATAATGTAGAGACATACTGAAGAACCACTCTTAATATATATATTGTAGAGGTATATTGAAGAACTACTTTAATATATAATGCAGAGGCATATTGAAGAACTACTTTAATATATAATGTAGAGAGATATTGAAGAACTACTTTTAATATAAAAATGTAGAGGTATTTTGAAGAACTACTTTAATATATATATAGAGGCATATTGAAGAACTACTTTAATATATAATGTAGAGACATATTGAAGAACTACTTTAATATACAATGTACAGGCATATTGAAAACTACTTTAATATATAACGTAGAGGTATATTGAAGAACTACTTTAATATATAATCTAGAGGTATATTGAAGAACTACTTTAATATATAATGTAAGTTCTACTTGAAGAACTATTTAATATATAATGTAGAGGTATACTGAAGAACATTATTTTAAAATATAATGTATAGAGATATTGAAGAAATACTTTAATATATAAGGTAAAGGTATATTGAAGAAACTTTAATATATAATGCAATAAGCATATTGAAGAACTACTTTAATATACAATGTACAGGTATATTGAAGAACTACTTTAATATATAATGTAGAGGCATATTTAAGATCTACTTTAATATTTTCTGTAGAGGCATATTGAAGAAGTACTTTAATATATAATGTAGAGGTATATTGAAGAACTACTTTAATATATAATGTAGAGACATATTGAAGAACTACTTTAATATATAAATGTAGAGGTATATTGAAGAACTATTTTAATATATAATGTAGAGACATATTGAAGAACTACTTTAATATATAATGTAGAGACATATATTGAAGATTCTACTTTAATATATAATGTAGAGGTATATTGAAGAACTACTTTAATATATAATGTAGAGACATATTGAAGAACTACTTTAATATATAATGTAGAGACATATTGGAGAACTACTTATATATATAATGTAGAGGTATATTGAAGAACTACTTTAATATATAATGTAGAGGCATATTGAAGAACTACTTTAATATATAATGTAGAGGCATATTGAAGAACTACTTTAATATATAATGTAGAGGTATATTGAAGAACTACTTTAATATATAATGTAGAGGTATATTGAAGAACTACTTTAATATATAATGTAGTTCTATATTGAAGAACTACTTTAATATATAATGTAGAGGTATATTGAAGAACTACTTTAATATATATAATAGAGGCATATTGAAGAACTACTTTAATATATAATGTAGAGAGATATTGAAGAACTACTTTAATATATAATGTAGAGGTATATTGAAGAACTACTTTAATATATAATGTAGAGGTATATTGAAGAACTACTTTTAATATATAATGTAGAGGCATATATTGAAGAACTACTTTAATATATAATGTAGAGACATATTGAAGAACTACTTTAATATATAATGTTGAGGTATATTGAAGAACTACTTTTATATATAATGTAGAGACATATTGAAGAACTACTTTAATATATAATGTAGTTCTATATTGAAGAACTACTTTAATATATAATGTAGAGGTATATTGAAGAACTACTTTAATATATAATGTAGTTCTATATTGAAGAACTACTTTAATATATAATGTAGAGGCATATAGAAGAACTACTTTAATATATAATGTAGAGACATATTGAAGAACTACTTTAATATATAATGTAGAGGACATATTGAAGAACTACTTTAATATATAATGTAGAGATATATTGAAGAACTACTTTAATATATAATGTAGAGGTATATTGAAGAACTACTTTATATATATAATGTAGAGACATATTGAAGAACTACTTTAATATATAATGTTGAGGAATATTGAAGAACTACTTTTATATATAATCTAGAGACATATTGAAGAACTACTTTAATATATAATGTAGAGGTATATTGAAGAACTACTTTAATATATAATGTAGAGACATATTGGAGAACTACTTTATATATATAATGTAGAGGTATATTGAAGAACTACTTTAATATATAATGTAAAGGCATATTGAAGAACTACTTTAATATATAATGTAGAGACATATTGAAGAACTACTATTTTAATATATAATGTAGAGACATATTGAAGAACTACTTTAATATATAATGTAGAGGTATATTGAAGAACTACTTTAATATATAACGTGAGAGACATATTGAAGAACTACTTATATATATAATGTAGAGGTATATTGAAGAACTACTTTAATATATAATGTAGAGGCATATTGAAGAACTACTTTAATATATAATGTAGAGGTATATTGAATAACTACTTTAATATATAATGTAGAGACATATTGAAGAACTTCTTTAATATATAATGTAGAGGTATATTGAAGAACTACTTTAATATATAAATGTAGAGACATATTGAAGAACTACTTTAATATATAATGTAGAGGTATATTGAAGAACTACTTTAATATATAATGTAGAGGCATATTGAAGAACTACTTTAATATATAATGTAGAGATATATTGAAGAACTACTTTAATATATAATGTAGAGGTATATTGAAGAACTACTTTATATATATAATGTAGAGGCATATTGAAGAACTACTTTAATATATATAATGTAGAGACATATTGAAGAACTACTTTAATATATATAATGTAGAGAATATACAAAGAACTACTTTAATATATAATGTAGAGGTATATTGAAGAACTACTTTAATATATAATGTAGAGGTATATTGAAGAACTACTTTAATATATAATGTAGAGGTATATTGAAGAACCACTTTAATATATAATGTAGAGACATATGGAAGAACTACTTTAATAATATATAATGCAAAGGCATATGGAGAAAACCACTTTTATACATATAATGTAGAGGCATATTGAAGAACTACTTTAATATATAATGTAGTTCTATATTACAAGAACTACTTTATTATATATAATGTAGAGGCATATTGAAGAACTACTTTAATATATAATGTAGAGGTATATTGAAGAACTACTTTAAATATATAATGAGAGGTATATTGAAGAACTACTTTAATATATAATGTAGAGGTATATTGAAGAACTACTCTTAATATATAATGTAGAGACATACTGGAAGAACTACTTTATATATAATGTAGTATGGTATATTTAAGAAGCACTTTAATATATAAATGCAGAGACATATTGAACCAACTACTTTAATATATTGGATAATGATGAGGCATATATTGAAGAACTACTTTAATATATAATGTGTAGGCTTCATATTGAAGAACCACTTTAATATATAATGTACATGTATATTGAAGAGGCTATATTAATATCATAATGTAGTATATCTATATTGAAGAACTACTTTAATATATAATGTAGAGACATATTGAAGAACTACTTTAATATATAATGTAGAGGTATATTGAAGAACTACTTTAATATATAATGTGAGACATATTGAAGAACTACTTTTAATATACAGAATTGAAGAACTACTTTAATATATAATGTAGAGACATATTGAAGAACTAGTATAATTTATATGAAGAACTACTTTAATATATGTAGAGGTATATTGAAGAACTACTTTAATATATAATGTAGAGACATATTGAAGAACTACTTTAATATATAATGTAGACACTTATTGAAGAACTACTTTTAATATATAATGTAGAGACATATTGAAGAACTACTTTAATATATAATAGATGTAGAGGTATATTGAAGAACTACTTTAATATATAATGACATATTGAAGAACTACATATAAATGAGGAAGAACTACTTTAACATATATAATGTAGAGGCAGAGACATATTGAAGAACTACTTTAATATATAATGTAGAGGTATATTGAAGAACTACTTTAATATATATAGAATGTAAATTCTATATTGAAGAACTACTTTAATATATAATGTAGAGGCATATTGAAGAACTACTTTAATATATAATGTAGAGATATTGAAGAACTACTTTAATATATAATGTAGAGACATATTGAAGAACTACTTTAATATATAATGTAGAGACATATTGAAGAACTACTTTAATATATAATGTAGAGGTATATTGAAGAACTACTTAATATATATATAATGTAGAGGTATATTGAAGAACCACTTTAATATATAATGTAGAGACATATTGAAGAACTACTTTAATATATAATGTAGAGGCATATTGAAGAACTACTTTTATATATAATGTAGAGCATATATTGAAGAACTACTTTAATATATAATGTAGTTCTATATTGAAGAACTAATTTAATATATAATGTAGAGGTATATTGAAGAACTACTTTAATATATAATGTAGTTCTATATTGAAGAACTACTTTAATATATAATGTAGAGGCATATAGAAGAACTACTTTAATATATAATGTAGAGACATATTGAAGAACTACTTTAATATATAATGTAGAGCATATTGAAGAACTACTTTAATATATAATGTAGAGATATATTGAAGAACTACTTTAATATATAATGTAGAGGTATATTGAAGAACTACTTTATATAATGTAGAGACATATTGAAGAACTACTTTAATATATAATGTAGAGGGTATATTGAAGAACTACTTTATATATATAATGTAGAGACATATTGAAGAACTACTTTAATATATAATGTAGAGGGTATATTGAAGAACTACTTTAATATATAATGTAGAGACATATTGAAGAACTACTTTATATATATAATGTAGAGGTATATTGAAGAACTACTTTAATATATAATGTAAAGGCATATTGAAGAACTACTTTAAATATATAATGTACAGACATATTGAAGAACTATTATTTTAAAATATAATGTAGAGACATATTGAAGAACTACTTTCATATATAATGTAGAGGTATATTGAAGAACTACTTTAATATATAATGTAGAGACATATTGGAGAACTACTTATATATATAATGTAGAGGTATATTGAAGAACTACTTTAATATATAATGTAGAGGCATATTGAAGAACTACTTTAATATATAATGTAGAGGTATATTGAAGAACTACTTTAATATATAATGTAGAGACATATTGAAGAACTACTTTAATATATAATGTAGAGGTATATTGAAGAACTACTTTTAATATATAATGTAGAGACATATTGAAGAACTACTTTAATATATAATGTAGAGGTATATTGAAGAACTACTTTAATATATAATGTAGAGGCATATTGAAGAACTACTTTAATATATAATGTAGAGACATATTGAAGAACTATTTTAATATACAATGTAGAGGTATATTGAAGAACTACTTTAATATATATAATAGAGGCATATTGAAGAACTACTTTAATATATAATGTAGAGACATATTGAAGAACTACTTTAATATACAATGTACAGGTAATGCTGAAAATTGAAAAACTACTTTAATATATAATGTGGAGGTATATTGAAGAACTACTTTAATATATAATCTAGAGGTATATTGAAGAACTACTTTAATATACAATGTAGAGGTATATTGAAGAACTACTTTAATATATAACGTAGAGGCATATTTAAGAACTACTTTAATATATAATGTGCAGAGACATATTGAAGAAGTACTTTAATATATAAAGTAAAGGTATATTGAAGAACTACTTTAATATATAATGTATAAGTATATTGAAGAACTACTTTAATATACAATGTAGAGGTATATTGAAGAACTACTTTAATATATAACGTAGAGGCATATTGAAGAACTACTTTAATATTTAATGTAGAGACATATTGAAGAACTACTTTAATATATAATGTAGAGGTATATTGAAGAACTACTTTAATATATAATGTAGAGACATATTGAAGAACTACTTTAATATATAATGTAGAGGTATATTGAAGAACTATTTTAAAATATAATGTAGAGACATATTGAAGAACTACTTTAATATATAATGTAGAGACATATTGAAGATCTACTTTAATATATAATGTAGAGGTATATTGAAGAACTACTTTAATAAATAATGTAGAGACATACTGAAGAACTACTTTAATATATAATGTAGAGACATATTGAAGAACTACTTTAATATATAATGTAGAGGTATATTGAAGAACTACTTTAATATACAATGTAGAGGTATATTGAAGAACTACTTTAATATATAATGTAGAGACATATTTAAGAACTACTTTAATATAATGTAGAGGTATATTGAAGAACTACTTTAATATATAATCTAGAGGTATATTGAAGAACTACTTTAATATATAATGTAGTTCTATATTGAAGAACTACTTTAATATATAATGTAGAGGTATATTGAAGAACTACTTTAATATATAATGTAGAGACATATTGAAGAACTACTTTAATATATAATGTAGAGACATATTGAAGAACTACTTTAATATATAATGTAGAGGTATATTGAAGAACTACTTTAATATATAATGTAGAGGTATATTGAAGAACTACTTTAATATATAATGTAGAGGTATATTGAAGAACTACTAATATATATATATAATGTAGAGACATATTGAAGAACTACTTTAATATATAATGTTGAGGTATATTGAAGAACTACTTTTATATATAATGTAGAGACATATTGAAGAACTACTTTAATATATAATGTAGTTCTATATTGAAGAACTACTTTAATATATAATGTAGAGGTATATTGAAGAACTACTTTAATATATAATGTAGTTCTATATTGAAGAACTACTTTAATATATAATGTAGAGGCATATTGAAGAACTACTTTAATATACAATGTAGAGACATATTGAAGAACTACTTTAATATATAATGTAGAGGCATATTGAAGATCTACTTTAATATTTAATGTAGAGATATATTAAAGAAGTACTTTAATATATAATGTAGAGGTATATTGAAGAACTACTTTAATATATAATGTAGAGACATATTGAAGAACTACTTTAATATATAATGTTGAGGTATATTGAAGAACTACTTTTATATATAATGTAGAGACATATTGAAGAACTACTTTAATATATAATGTAGAGGCATATAGAAGAACTACTTTAATATATAATGTAGAGGTATATTGAAGAACTACTTTGATATATAATGTAGAGACATATTGAAGAACCTACTTTAATATATAATGTAGAGACATATTGAAGAACTACTTTAATATATAATGTAGAGACATATTGAAGAACTACTTTAATATATAATGTAGAGGTATATTGAAGAACTACTTTAATATATAATGTAGAGACATATTGAAGCACTACTTTAATATATAATGTAGAGGCATATAGAAGAACTACTTTAATATATAATGTAGAGGTATATTGAAGAACTACTTTAATATATAATGTAGAGGTATATTGAAGAACTACTTTAATATATAATGTAGAGGCATATTGAAGAACTACTTTAATATATAATGTAGAGACATATTGAAGAACTACTTTAATATATAATGTAAAGGTATATTGAAGAACTACTTTTATATATAATGTAGAGACATATTGAAGAACTACTTTAATATATAATGTAGAGACATATTAAAGCACTACTTTAATATATAATGTAGAGGCATATAGAAGAACTACTTTAATATATAATGTAGAGGTATATTGAAGAACTACTTTGATATATAATGTAGAGACATATTGAAGAACTACTTTAATATATAATGTAGAAACATATTGAAGAACTACTTTAATATATAATGTAGAGACATATTGAAGAACTACTTTAATATATAATGTAGAGGTATATTGAAGAACTACTTTAATATATAATGTAGAGACATATTGAAGCACTACTTTAATATATAATGTAGAGGCATATAGAAGAACTACTTTAATATATAATGTAGTTCTATATTGAAGAACTACTTTAATATATAATGTAGAGG
This sequence comes from Tachypleus tridentatus, assembly GCF_004210375.1. Classification (NCBI taxonomy): domain Eukaryota; kingdom Metazoa; phylum Arthropoda; class Merostomata; order Xiphosura; family Limulidae; genus Tachypleus; species Tachypleus tridentatus. The sequence goes on along the minus strand of NC_134833.1, from coordinate 159,946,840 downwards.
TATATTGAAAAACTACTTTAATATATAATGTAGTTCTATATTGAAGAACTACTTTAATATATAATGTAGAGGCATATTGAAGAACTACTTTAATATACAATGTAGAGACATATTGAAGAACTACTTTAATATATAATGTAGAGGTATATTGAAGAACTAATTTAATATATAATGTAGAGACATATTGAAGAACTACTTTGATATATAATGTACAGAAATATTGAAGAAGTACTTTAATATATAATGTAGAGACATATTGAAGAACTAGTTTAGTATATAATGAGGAGGCATATAGAAGAACTACTTTAATATATAATGTAGAGGTATATTGAAGAACTACTTTGATATATATTGTAGAGACATATTGAAGAACTACTTTAATATATAATGTAGAGACTTATTGAAGAACTACTTTAATATATAATGTAGAGACATATTGAAGAACTACTTTAATATATAATGTAGAGGTATATTGAAGAACTACTTTAATATATAATGTAGAGACATATTGAAGCAGTACTTTAATATATAATGTAGAGGCATATTGAAGAACTACATTAATATATAATGTAGTTCTATATTGAAGAACTACTTTAATATATAATGTAGAGGTATATTGAAGAACTACTTTAATATATAATATAGTTCTATATTGAAGAACTACTTTAATATATAATGTAGAGACATATTGAAGAACTACTTTAATATATAATGTAGAGACATATTGGAGAACTACTTATATATATAATGTAGAGGTATATTGAAGAACTACTTTAATATATAATGTAGAGGCATATTGAAGAACTACTTTAATATATAATGTAGAGACATATTGAAGAACTATTTTAAAATATAATGTAGAGACATATTGAAGAACTACTTTAATATATAATGTAGAGGTATATTGAAGAACTATTTTAAAATATAATGTATAGAGATATTGAAGAAATACTTTAATATATAAGGTAAAGGTATATTGAAGAACTACTTTAATATATAATGTATAAGTATATTGAAGAACTACTTTAATATACAATGTAGAGGTATATTGAAGAACTACTTTAATATATAATGTAGAGGCATATTTAAGATCTACTTTAATATTTTCTGTAGAGACATATTGAAGAAGTACTTTAATATATAATGTAGAGGTATATTGAAGAACTACTTTAATATATAATGTAGAGACATATTGAAGATCTACTTTAATATATAATGTAGAGGTATATTGAAGAACTATTTTAAAATATAATGTAGAGACATATTGAAGAACTACTTTAATATATAATGTAGAGACATATTGAAGATCTACTTTAATATATAATGTAGAGGTATATTGAAGAACTACTTTAATATATAATGTAGAGACATATTGAAGAACTACTTTAATATATAATGTAGAGACATATTGAAGAACTACTTTAATATACAATGTAGAGGTATATTGAAGAACTACTTTAATATACAATGTAGAGGTATATTGAAGAACTACTTTAATATATAATGTAGAGACATATTTAAGAACTACTTTAATATAATGTAGAGGTATATTGAAGAACTACTTTAATATATAATGTAGAGGTATATTGAAGAAGTACTTTAATATATAATGTAGTTCTATATTGGAGAACTACTTTAATATATAATGTAGAGGTATATTGAAGAACTACTTTAATATATAATGTAGAGACATATTGAAGAACTACTTTAATATATAATGTAGAGACATATTGAAGAACTACTTTAATATATAATGTAGAGGTATATTGAAGAACTACTTTAATATACAATGTAGAGGTATATTGAAGAACTACTTTAATATATAATGTAGAGGTATATTGAAGAACTACTTTAATATATAATGTAGAGACATATTGAAGAACTACTTTAATATATAATGTAAAGACATATTCAAGAACTACTTTAATATATAATGTAGAGGTATATTGAAGAACTACTTTAATATACAATGTAGAGGTATATTGAAGAACTACTTTAATATATAATGTAGATGTATATTGAAGAACTACTTTAATATACAATGTAGAGCTATATTGAAGAACTACTTTAATATATAATGTAGTTCTATATTGAAGAACTACTTTAATATACAATGTAGAGGTATATTGAAGAACTACTTTAATATATAATGTAGAGACATATTGAAGAACTACTTTAATATATAAAGTATTTCTTTATATTCATTTATAAAACATTCACTGTTTATAAATGAAATATATTGATGCAAGGTAAAACAAACATGAAGAACCAGTTTCACTGTTTATAAATGAAATATATTGATGCAAGGTAAAACAAATATGAAGAACCAGTTTCACTGTTTATAAATGAAATATATTGATGCAAGGTAAAACAAACATGAAGAACCAGTTTCACTGTTTATAAATGAAATGTATTGATGGAAGGTAAAACAAACATGAATAACCAGTTTCACTGTTTATAAATGAAATATATTGATGCCAGGTAAAACAAACATGAAGAACCAGTTTCACTGTTTATAAATGAAATATATTGATGCAAGAGAAAACTAACATGAAGAACCAGTTTCACTGTTTATAAATGAAATATATTGATGCAAGGTAAAACAAACATGAAGAACCAGTTTCACTGTTTATAAATGAAATATATTGATGCAAGGTAAAACAAACATGGAGAACCAGTTTCACTGTTTATAAATGAAATATATTGATGCAAGGTAAAACAAACATGAAGAACCAGTTTCGCTGTTTATAAATGAAATATATTTATGCAAGGTAAAACAAACATGTAGAACCAGTTTCACTGCTTATAAATGAAATATATATATGCCAGGTAAAACAAACATGAAGAACCAGTTTCACTGTTTATAAATGAAATATATTGATGCAAGAAAAAACTAACATGAAGAACCAGTTTCACTGTTTATAAATGAAATATATTGATGCAAGGTAAAACAAACATGAAGAACCAGTTTCACTGCTTATAAATGAAATATATTGATGCAAGGTAAAACAAACATGAAGAACCAGTTTCACTGTTTATAAATGAAATATATTGATGCAAGGTAAAACAAACATGAAGAACCAGTTTCACTGTTTATAAATGAAATATATTGATTCAAGGTAAAACAAACATGGAGAACCAGTTTCACTGTTTATAAATGAAATATATTGATGCAAGGTAAAACAAACATGAAGAACCAGTTTCACTGTTTATAAATGAAATATGTAAGCAAGGTAAAACAAACAAGAAGAACCAGTTTCACTGTTTATTAATGAAATATATTGAAGCAAGGTAAAACAAACACGAAGAACCAGTTTCACTGCAATGTAAGACTAGAGGGAAGGCAGCTAGTCATCACCACCTACCGCCAACTATTGTTGTTATAACATCCCCACCGCTGAAAAGAGGAGCATGTTTGGTGTGACGGGGATCGAACCCGCGACCCTTACATTACGAGGCGAGCGTCCCTAACCACTAAGCCTTCAATAATCCCAGGTACGAGTGATGTTTTACTTGACCCTCAGGCCTATCGAGAAGGAAGGGGCACTGTGGATATTTCTCTTGAACTCACTTCCCACCAGGGGGCTTACGAGAGCGGCAAAAGAAAACGGGTCACTTCGGAACGTCAAGCAAACAAAAACATACTTTCAATCACTTATTCGAGCACTCACCCAACATAATTAAAAATAAAGTATTCACGGACGAGTGGTAAATATTAGTTCTTCCCCAGGACCCACCATGGCAACCCTGTTCACTCTGTATACACTTGCACGATAGAAGTGTTCATGCAAAGATCTCGTTTAGAGGGTTCCAGTTCTCTAGCCATCAAAAGTTTTTTACCACAACCACTAAAATTATTTCACCACTTTTATTTTATTACAGCGTGAATAAAACACAAAACTTTGAGGTAAAAATCCATACCAACCGATTCTGTACTTCGGTCCAACAACAGGAACCGCTTGTGATCATGTACTGTGCTAAATATAAAATAATGTTTAACATAAATATTAAGCAGTTTGTAAACAATGCATGCTATTTATAATATTTTTTACTAAATAAAAGGCCCGGTATGGCCAGGTGGGTTAAGGCGTTCGACTCGTAATCTAAGGGTCGATGGTTCGAATCCCCGTCGCACCAAATATGCTCGCCCTTTTAGTTGTAGGGGCATTATTATGTGACGGTCAATTCCACTATTCGTTGGTAAAAAGAGTAGCCCAAGAGTTGGCGGTGGGTGATAATGACTAGCTGCCTTCCCTCTACTCTTACACTACTAAATTAAGGATGGCTAGTGTAGATAGTCCTAGTGTAGCTTTTTGCGAAATCAAAAAAACAAAACAAACTGAAAGAAAACTACAAAGAAACGTATCACTTACGTGTATTTTAAGTAGTATCCCAGAAGGGCTGGTATGGGTATTATCACTTTTATTAATAAGGAGACAACAACGTTAACTCTTTAACCAGAAGATGACCTAGGAAAGTCGCAACGTTGTTCTCCACTTATCAATAAAAGTGTTAATACCCATACCAGCCGTTCTGTGATACATTTTCTTTTCAAGTGGGTTTCTTGTCATTAAGTATTTAGACCGGTATTTAGAATCTATGTGTTAAACCATAATCCCTCGCTGGGACTACAGTAAGTCTTCGGATTTACAACACTAAAATCAGGCGTTCGATTCTTTTCGGTGGACACAGCATGTGTTTTTGTTATAAGAAAATCACGCACACACATTAAACCGTATTTGCTTAGTAAAAAAAAATGTCGTCTAGCTGTTGTTGTTTTGAATTAAGCACAAAGCTACACAATGGGCTATTTGTACTCTGCCCACCACAGGTATCGAAACCCGGTTTTTAGCGTTGTAAGTCCGCAGACATACCGCTGAGCCACTGGGGGGCTATCGTCTAGCTGTTTGATTTTTCAACATAAAGTGACTGTAGTGCCATCTATTGGCAGGATTGTGTAGTATCTCTTATGCCAAAGGTTGGGATCATCAAGGACGTGATGTTGTGTCGCTGAAATATTCTTACACGTACACTAAAATACGAATTCAGAGTTTACATATACTCTAGCTATGATAAGCTGTTTGTTCATGGTTAAATAACTATGTTGTGTGCATTGTATCTGATGCTGGTGTTCTGGTGTAGTGCTCACAAAAATCTGGCATTGCTGCAATTTCCTTGTGTGACTTTGTAGTGCGTCCCCTCGTAGATCTCAATAGTGGGTGAAGTCAGTCCTATCTTTATTATGGATCCCCCAACTTAAAATAAAAATAAAATAATAGAAGAACAGATCATAAGTAAACGACTTGAAGATTCTGAACAATAACTGCCAACTTTTACAACATCTGTACCTCATTTTCTGATATTAAATTCTTTATTAGACAAATCTTTAGGGAAAATACCTCATTTTTAATCACAAGGGATTAGGGGGTTTGCTGGATCTCCCAGGTCAGTCAGAAAGCTTCACTCTGGTGACATATTGGTGAAAACATCCTAAACACAGTGAACTCCTCTTCCATTCAAATGCCATTGAGGATATACCTATTGAGGTTACACCTCATGCTGCTTTGAATTCGTCACGAAGAGTTATTGTTGAGAGAGTGTTGAAGTGCATCCCGAGTCAAAGATCCCAGCTGGTTTCTTCACCCAAGATGTTGAGAGAGTGTTGAAGTGCATCCTCGAGTCAAAGATCCCAGCTGGTTTCTTCACCCAAGATGTTGAGAGAGTGTTGAAGTGCATCCTCGAGTCAAAGATCCCAGCTGGTTTCTTCACCCAAGATGTTGAGAGAGTGTTGAAGTGCATCCCCGAGTCAAAGATCCCAGCTGGTTTCTTCACCCAAGATGTTGAGAGAGTGTTGAAGTGCATCCCCGAGTCAAAGATCCCAGCTGGTTTCTTCACCCAAGATGTTGAGAGTGTTGAAGTGCATCCTCGAGTCAAAGATCCCAGCTGGTTTCTTCACCCAAGATGTTGAGAGAGTGTTGAAGTGCATCCCGAGTCAAAGAACCAGCTGGTTTCTTCACCCAAGATGTTGAGAGTGTTGAAGTGCATCCCCGAGTCAAAGATCCCAGCTGGTTTCTTCACCCAAGGTGTTGAGAGAGTGTTGAAGTGCATCCCGAGTCAAAGATCCCAGCTGGTTTCTTCACCCAAGATGTTGAGAGAGTGTTGAAGTGCATCCTCGAGTCAAAGATCCCAGCTGGTTTCTTCACCCAAGATGTTGAGAGAGTGTTGAAGTGCATCCCCGAGTCAAAGATCCCAGCTGGTTTCTTCACCCAAGATGTTGAGAGAGTGTTGAAGTGCATCCTCGAGTCAAAGATCCCAGCTGGTTTCTTCACCCAAGATGTTGAGAGAGTGTTGAAGTGCATCCTCGAGTCAAAGATCCCAGCTGGTTTCTTCACCCAAGATGTTGAGAGAGTGTTGAAGTGCATCCCCGAGTCAAAGATCCCAGCTGGTTTCTTCACCCAAGATGTTGAGAGAGTGTTGAAGTGCATCCCGAGTCAAAGATCCCAGCTGGTTTCTTCACCCAAGATGTTGAGAGAGTGTTGAAGTGCATCCCCGAGTCAAAGATCCCAGCTGGTTTCTTCACCCAAGATGTTGAGAGAGTGTTGAAGTGCATCCTCGAGTCAAAGATCCCAGCTGGTTTCTTCACCCAAGATGTTGAGAGAGTGTTGAAGTGCATCCCCGAGTCAAAGATCCCAGCTGGTTTCTTCACCCAAGATGTTGAGAGAGTGTTGAAGTGCATCCCCATGTCAAAGATCCCAGCTGGTTTCTTCACCCAAGGTGTTGAGAGAGTGTTGAAGTGCATCCCCGAGTCAAAGATCCCAGCTGGTTTCTTCACCCAAGATGTTGAGAGAGTGTTGAAGTGCATCCTCGAGTCAAAGATCCCAGCTGGTTTCTTCACCCAAGATGTTGAGAGAGTGTTGAAGTGCATCCCCGAGTCAAAGATCCCAGCTGGTTTCTTCACCCAAGATGTTGAGAGAGTGTTGAAGTGCATCCCCGAGTCAAAGATCCCAGCTGGTTTCTTCACCCAAGATGTTGAGAGAGTGTTGAAGTGCATCCTCGAGTCAAAGATCCCAGCTGGTTTCTTCACCCAAGATGTTGAGAGAGTGTTGAAGTGCATCCCGAGTCAAAGATCCCAGCTGGTTTCTTCACCCATGATGTTGAGAGAGTGTTGAAGTGCATCCTCGAGTCAAAGATCCCAGCTGGTTTCTTCACCCAAGATGTTGAGAGAGTGTTGAAATGCATCCCCGAGTCAAAGATCCCAGCTGGTTTCTTCACCCAAGATGTTGAGAGAGTGTTGAAGTGCATCCCCGAGTCAAAGATCCCAGCTGGTTTCTTCACCCAAGATGTTGAGAGAGTGTTGAAGTGCATCCTCGAGTCAAAGATCCCAGCTGGTTTCTTCACCCAAGATGTTGAAAGAGTGTTGAAGTGCATCCTCGAGTCAAAGATCCCAGCTGGTTTCTTCACCCAAGATGTTGAGAGAGTGTTGAAGTGCATCCCCGAGTCAAAGATCCCAGCTGGTTTCTTCACCCAAGATGTTGAGAGAGTGTTGAAGTGCATCCCCGAGTCAAAGATCCCAGCTGGTTTCTTCACCCAAGATGTTGAGAGAGTGTTGAAGTGCATCCCCGAGTCAAAGATCCCAGCTGGTTTCTTCACCCAAGATGTTGAGAGTGTTGAAGTGCATCCCCGAGTCAAAGATCCCAGCTGGTTTCTTCACCCAAGATGTTGAGAGAGTGCTGAAGTGCATCCTCGAGTCAAAGATCCCAGCTGGTTTCTTCACCCAAGATGTTGAGAGAGTGTTGAAGTGCATCCCCGAGTCAAAGATCCCAGCTGGTTTCTTCACCCAAGATGTTGAGAGAGTGTTGAAGTGCATCCCGAGTCAAAGATCCCAGCTGGTTTCTTCACCCAAGATGTTGAGAGTGTTGAAGTGCATCCTCGAGTCAAAGATCCCAGCTGGTTTCTTCACCCAAGATGTTGAGAGAGTGTTGAAGTGCATCCCCGAGTCAAAGATCCCAGCTGGTTTCTTCACCCAAGATGTTGAGAGAGTGTTGAAGTGCATCCCCGAGTCAAAGATCCCAGCTGGTTTCTTCACCCAAGATGTTGAGAGAGTGTTGAAGTGCATCCTCGAGTCAAAGATCCCAGCTGGTTTCTTCACCCAAGATGTTGAGAGAGTGTTAAAGTGCATCCCGAGTCAAAGATCCCAGCTGGTTTCTTCACCCAAGATGTTGAGAGAGTGTTGAAGTGCATCCCCGAGTCAAAGATCCCAGCTGGTTTCTTCACCCAAGATGTTGAGAGTGTTGAAGTGCATCCTCGAGTCAAAGATCCCAGCTGGTTTCTTCACCCAAGATGTTGAGAGAGTGTTGAAGTGCATCCTCGAGTCAAAGATCCCAGCTGGTTTCTTCACCCAAGATGTTGAGAGAGTGTTGAAGTGCATTCCCGAGTCAAAGATCCGAGCTGGTTTCTTCACCCAAGATGTTGAGAGAGTGTTGAAGTGCATCCCCGAGTCAAAGATCCCAGCTGGTTTCTTCACCCAAGATGTTGAGAGAGTGTTAAAGTGCATCCCGAGTCAAAGATCCCAGCTGGTTTCTTCACCCAAGATGTTGAGAGAGTGTTGAAGTGCATCCCGAGTCAAAGATCCCAGCTGGTTTCTTCACCCAAGATGTTGAGAGAGTGTTGAAGTGCATCCCCGAGTCAAAGATCCCAGCTGGTTTCTTCACCCAAGATGTTGAGAGAGTGTTGAAGTGCATCCCCGAGTCAAAGATCCCAGCTGGTTTCTTCACCCAAGGTGTTTCTGCAGTGACAAGTATCTCCACTCGCAAAGATAAAATTATGATGCCGACCAATGTCCTAATTTTAATGTTTACATCACCACCACCCCACCTGCCACCATCAAGGCAGGTTATCTAAATTGTCAATCGCCGAGCATGAAGTTTATCGAGTGGCAGCTACAAACTGCCAATCGTTTACTAAAGTGGATCACAGCAAACAGGTTTTATCTTTTTTCGCTTTGAAACCGTTTGCATGCACTTCTGCTGCCAATGATTATTCATCCCGATGTCGAACTCCGTCTCGGAGAAGTTGTGCTTTCTTTAATCCCTGAAGCATTGTTCTTGAGGCTTATCTTTGACCGTAATCTGACCTCTATTCTACACATCAAACAGTTACATGTCAGGTGTACAAGTGCACTGAATATCCTCTCTTCTACCTCGTTGGAAGCAGATGGATTTTCTTTGCTGAAAATCTATCATACCCTCATTTGATCAAAACTGGACTATGTGTCTATTGGTCTATAGCTCTGCCAGGACCTTGGCCTTGAAGATGTTGGACCCTGTTCACCATCAGGGGATTTCTACACTTATCCAGTCCAGAGTCTGTACACTGAGTCCCATGAACCTCCACTACACTCCTACCATTTGCAAACTGTCTTTACTGTACACTTTAAAACTTCGATTCTTACCACAGCATCCCTCCTGGAGTTGTGGTTTCATTCCTCAGTGAGCTGTGCTCTTTCAGTTTTGACGGTCTGCCATTGTTCCTTTTGGCCTTCGTATCCAATCACAATTGGCTAAAACAGGTCTCTTTTTAGATGACGTTGCTGTCTCCACTGACCAGCCCATCCTACCATGACTTATTACCATTCCCAAATGTGACCTTTTTTTAAGGCAGCTGAGATAGGTGGATTCTCCCGATTGGAAGTTCTCTTTTATATTTGCCAAACATCTTTCTTCTATTCCTTCTATTCCTATTTATACGGATGGTTCAAAATCAGGTGGTTCTGCTTTATTTTGGTTTGGTGGTTGCACACAGTATCCCCTTCACAGTTTCTGTGTTTACTGCCGAACTACACATTGGTCACAGTTCTTTAACTCATCCTTCTAGGACTAAAGCACCAATGTGTGACTCTGAAGTCACAACAGTCCACATTTTACTGTCGTGCCGTCGGTAAGACAGTGAGTGATAGTACTATTTAAGATATTTCTACCATGGGTTGACGTTAGATAGTGTCACTGGCGATGGTGACACCTCACTGGAGTTTTTAAAAAGAACCATTGGTCATTTTAACTTTAAGTTTTTCATTCGAAAATTGGACTTTGTTTTATTTTAACATGATTCCTTTTCACAGATTTTAATAACTTTACTTTTAGTTTTACTTTTTTTTACCGGTTGTTTGGCCTACGTAGATTAGTTGCTTTGCGCTAATAAAAGCTAAACAACCAAACTGGAAGTTTCAGGTATTTGTGCGCATGCTCAATAAGGTTTTTACAACCGCTTACTTTACAAACGATTTTCGTTTTCTGTGAGATCGGCTGTCGCTAAACACATTTCTTTAGTGATTCCATGTGCCAACTTACAAAAAAAAAGTCAATTGTTATCGGGAAATTGAAAACAATACACAATAAAATGAATACGAAAAATATGCTAAAGGGTAAAATACATTTGTCGAGATACTGTCTTCACTCAATAGTAAAACTAATTTTCTTAAAGCTTTCAGATCTAACAACGATAATACTACGTTTCGAAGATACCTTTACCAGTCTTGAAGCAGGTGGCCATCTTTACTTCTAACAAGGCTATTCTTGTTTAACATGTCACCTTTTTTCCTTCATTGTTATATATTCCTCATACAACTCGTTAACATGCAAACAGTTGTTGCTCTTCTGTATTATTATACTTAGAGTGATAAATAAACAATAGAAACCAAAATACGATTGTAACGGTTAACACTGTTATTAAGACAAAATGGTAGATAAATTTATCTTCTAACGTATATCAATAAAATTATTACAGCGAAAGTTGATCTTTTAACCAACAATAGTGAACCATAACAGAGGTATTTAAACTCTTAAGTTATAATACTGAAATTGTTACAACGAAAATTAATGGATATTCTAAGTTAAACCAGTTAAGCTATGACACTGAAACTCGTTCATCCTAACCTGTAGTAAACAACTGATGTTCTTACGAACAATTTGGAGCAGTAAGATGACAAGTAACACTCTTGTTTATAGTAATTAAAGTGTAACAGTTTTTTAACTCATAACTCTTCACTATATCAAAGGGATCTCTGTTAAAAGCAAGAGACTGAGTGTAGTATCATGACATTTATATCTAAACATTATCTGTAGAGTTAAGATGCCAACTTCAAGAACAGATTTATTGAATTTACTGATGGAACGCCACCTGGACTACACTCAACTTTATAGTTCTAAAATAAGTGATTGAAGGAATAATTCATATAAAAGCAAATTATATTTCTTTTGGTTTTCATGATAATTTTAACTGTATATATATCCTAATATTTAATTTATTTCTGATTTTTATTTACATCTGAGGATGTGAATATCCGTGAGTTTTAAGATACTTCAATAGTTCGTGTTTCAAAACGCGAATATTTTGTTTGTTCTTAGAAAATAGGAGCTACGTCTACAAATATGTAACATGAAATAATTTAACATATTTAGAACTAGGGACCCGGCATGGCCAGGTGGGTCAAGGAGTTCTACTCGTAATCTGAGGGTCGCGGGTTCGAATCCCCGTCGCATCGCACGAGCTCGCCCTCTCGGCCGTGGGGTCATTATAATGTGACGGTCAATCCCACTATTCGTTGATAAAAGAGTAGCCCAAGAGTTGGCGGTGGGTGGTGATGACTAGCTGCCTTCCCTCTAGTGTTACACTGCTAAATTAGGGATGACTAGCGGAAATAGCTCTGGTGTAGCTTTGCGCGAAATTCAAAAACAAACAAAGAAGCACAGCTTCTGTGTGATCCAGGGCAAGAGATATGGTGTACAGTTCGGCAGTGAACACAGAAACTGTAGAGGGTATCCTATGTACAACCCCCAAACCAAAATAAAGCATGACAGAAACCACAGAACCATCTGATTTTGAACCATCCGTATGAATGGGAATGGAAGAACAGTTTGAAAGATGTTTGGCAAATAGAAAACAGTACTTCCAATCGAGAGTATCCACCTGTCTCTTTGCGCGAAATTCAAAAACAAAACAGACAAACCAGCTACCTAAAAACAGAGGGTTCAGTACGTTATATAAAAAGGATTCTGGGGTCTAACTGCGTTGTTACAGTCCATATCATGACGTACAGTCACGCCCTATCGGACGACCATGCATCTTAGCAATAGCTCTGCAATGTAGTTTTCCTTGCAAAATTATGCTTTGTAAAGTTGTCATGCCCAAAGCTCAGCGAGCTTTCATTAATCCATCTTGGATATGAGGACAATGATTTCCAAGTGTTCCATCACACAGAAATTTATAGTCTTTACTTCCTGTGATGAAGGACATGCCTTTTCAAATAATAGCATCAATATATGTCTATTTCATGTAATGTACGATTAAGGAGAATGTTTTCCTGGAAGCCTTATTATGATAACCAAATAGTCTATCTGTTGTCTTCTTTTAAAAATCGAGAGTTTTGTTGATTATATTGTCCTTAGTAAATGTGGACAGCTTTTCACACGATATTTGTGTACATCGATTCTCACCTGATACAAGACGCCAAACATAGTTTAAATATAGTGTATTCAACCCTTGTACATTAATAGTTTAGTTGGAAAAATACATAGAAATATTATACGAATTCAACAACAGGGTAAAACTACATCAAATACATACACAAGGGCATATCATGGTATAGAATCTCAACAACAAGTCAAATACATAAACAAAGACAGATCACAGGAGGTTATCTCAACACTATGTGAAGTTATATTAAATACATAAACAAAGACAGATCACGTGAGGGTATCTCGACACTATGTGAAGTTATATTAAATACATAAACAAAGACAGATCACGTGAGGGTATCTCGACACTATGTGAAGTTATATTAAATACATAAACAAAGACAGATCACGTGAGGGTATCTCGACACCATGTGAAGTTATATTAAATACATAAACAAAGACAGATCACGTGAGGGTATCTTGACATCATTTGAAGTTATATTAAATACATAAACAAAGACAGATCACGTGAGGGTATCTCGACACTATGTGAAGTTATATTAAATACATAAACAAAGACAGATCACGTGAGGGTATCTCGACACTATGTGAAGTTATATTAAATACATAAACAAAGACAGATCACGTGAGGGTATCTCGACGCCATATGAAGTTAAATTAAATACGTAAACAAAGACAGATCACGTGAGGATATCTCGACACTATGTGAAGTTATATTAAATACATAAACAAAGACAGATCACGTGAGGGTATCTCGACACTATGTGAAGTCATATTAAATACATAAACAAAGACAGATCACGTGAGGGTATCTCGACACTATGTGAAGTTATATTAAATACATAAACAAAGACAGATCACGTGAGGGTATCTCGACACTATGTGAAGTTATATTAAATACATAAACAAAGACAGATCACGTGAGGGTATCTCGACAACATGTGAAGTTATATTAAATACATAAACAAAGACAGATCACGTGAGGATATCTCGACAACAGGTGAAGTTATATTAAATACATAAACAAAGACAGATCACGTGAGGGTATCTCAACACCATGTGAAGCTATATTAAATACATAAACAAAGACAGATCACGTGAGGATATCTCGACACCATGTGAAGTTATATTAAATACATAAACAAAGACAGATCACGTGAGGGTATCTCGACACTATGTGAAGTTATATTAAATACATAAAAAAGACAGATCACGTGAGAGTATCTCGACACTATGTGAAGTTATATTAAATACATAAACAAAGACAGATCACGTGAGGATATCTCGACACCATGTGAAGTTATATTAAATACATAAACAAAGACAGATCACGTGAGGGTATCTCGACACTATGTGAAGTTATATTAAATACATAAACAAAGACAGATCACGTGAGAGTATACCGACACTATGTGAAGTTATATTAAATACATAAACAAAGACAGATCACGTGAGAGTATCTCGACACTATGTGAAGTTATATTAAATACATAAAGAAAGACAGATCACGTGAGGGTATCTCGACACTATGTGAAGTTATATTAAATACATAAACAAAGCAGATCACGTGAGGGTATCTCGACGCCATGTGAAGTTAAATTAAATACGTAAACAAAGACAGATCACGTGAGGATATCTCGACACTATGTGAAGTTATATTAAATACATAAACAAAGACAGATCACGTGAGGGTATCTCGACAACAGGTGAAGTTATATTAAATACACAAACAAAGACAGATCACGTGAGGGTATCTCAACACCATGTGAAGCTATATTAAATACATAAACAAAGACAGATCACGTGAGGATATCTCGACACCATGTGAAGTTATATTAAATACATAAAAAAGACAGATCACGTGAGAGTATCTCGACACTATGTGAAGTTATATTAAATACATAAACAAAGACAGATCACGTGAGGGTATCTCGACACTATGTAAAGTCATATTAAATACATAAACAAAGACAGATCACGTGAGGGTATCTCGACACTATGTGAAGTTATATTAAATACATAAACAAAGACAGATCACGTGAGGGTATCTCGACACCATGTGAAGCTACACCCAAGACACAAACGTCATAATTTATAACACAAAGGGGCGAATGAGCAAACTGAAAACCAATTAACGAAATCTTTATAGAGATCCGAAAGAATAGAACATCCTTCTTTGAAACCAAGCTAATGCCTTGATTGAATATATTAATGTCATTAGATTTTAGTGTATTGAATCTATGAATCAGATGTCACTACTACTTCGAAGCCATGAATCAGTTGTCATTACTGCATAGAAACCAAGGACTGGATTGAATCCATGAAGCACTTATCAGTACTACGTTGAAATCATGAATCATTTGTCAGGACTGGATTGAAACCACTGATGTGTAGTGTTCTTATTATGTTTTTTTCTAAATGTAACAGTGATCCATCATCTTCCTACTTTTGGTTGCATACCGAGCTAATACCTTGTTTGAAAATATTAATATAATTAAATTTTACTAACATAACGTATATATGAAACACAGAAAGTACAATAGAACAAATTAACATTAACTGTTGATGTGCCAAAAGTAGTATTAGTTGTCAGTAATTTAGTATCATGAATACCAAATAAACATACCTATTTAGGGTTAAGTTTCCTTTAATCGTTTTGTTCCAAATTATTTATATTGCTGTGAAAATGAGTGTTTATTTTTATTCCAGGCTGATCTTCAAAGGCATAAAGAGGAATCCTATAAAATGTTTTTGTTTGTTTTTTAAAGTTATTGATATGTCACTTCCTGGAAACTATATTAACAACAATAAAGTTTATGTAATTATTATTTTTTACGAGCAAATCACCCCCAACGAAACTGGGAGCCAGTTTAACTTGTGGTAGATCTCTGAATTTCGAAACTGACACGCTAGGTTCGAATCTGTGCTATACAACAAAGTAATTCGTACATTATAAAACATGAGTTTGTTGAAATTTGAAAGCCAGTCCATTCGTATTGATGGTAGCTGGTGATAAGCTACTTTCCTTTTTCAGTAATTCAAAATTACGGACAAAGGCTGACAGGTAAAACTATTTACAAGACGACTATTAACGTAGGGGATAAACATTTCACTGAATATTTGAAGACAGAAGTTTAAACGTATTCAACATTCCAGGCAAATCATATTGATACGTCTAAGCTGTAAAATACTTTAACTGTGTTGAAAAATAACCAACGGTTGAAAACAAAACATATATGAATTTAGTTCGTACTTATTGAGTAAGCCTAATTAATCATATGTGGATGTTACTAACATTCGGGAAAATTGGGTAGTTAATCGTAAACTTTTTTTTTGTTACAGTTTTATAACAAATAAATATACGGTTATCCAAATTTTGTGTGAGCTTAACGTAAGTCAAAATTAATTTAAAAATAAAATAAATACATTTTGGTAAATGCAGTTTCCGGTGACTCACCATTAAGTTGTAGGCCTATCAACGCTAAAAATGGGATAACTATACGTGCGGTGGGCAGAACACAGACAGCTTTGTGCGAAACAGTGCATTTCTAAATATGTGCGCCATCTGTTGTCGCATTTATAAATGTAATCTCACACGCATATAAATATTGCACACTTAAGTGATCAGAAACGTTTCTCAAAACAAGAACAAAAAAAATCACCCTGTACATTCTAAATGGAGTTCTCAACATTTACCATGGTAAAATACTACACTTCCTTCAAATTTTAAACCTTTATAATTACTTCCACGCAAACGCATAAACAAAACATCCACGAAAAATATTTATTAAGATATTTGGAACTGCAAACCCTTTTTGTGTTTCCAGTAAATATTTTGCTGCAAATTAGTTTATATGATTTAAATATAAAAGATCTAATAAATTTAATTCTGAGTCGTGATTATACGAAGTGTTTAATTTTAGAACAATTTTTTTTAATGCTGTTTGTTTCTCCTCTCCCGATTTTATAACTACTTTCTACACGGGTTAATTAGTTGTATTTTAATCTCCACTAACAGTAATATCAGTTTTGTTAAGATGTTTGTTTGAAGTTATGCGTAAAGCTACATAATGGACTATCTGTGCTCTGCCCATCACAGGTATCGAAAGCCGGTTTCTTGCAATGTAAGTCCGCAGACATACCGTTGTGCCACTGGAGAACATCCTCAGATATTGTCAAGCCTATTTGTTCGCTCTCTACATATGTTTGATGTTTTTCTGATAAAAATTTCATAAGACAGTAATTACATCCATAATCAGTATTTTCGTCAGTTAACACACACACACACACACATATCTCATGCTGTTTTTTTTTTTGGGGGGGGGGTTCCCTCTATTTTATATGCCTAATATTCGAGTCTTCGTCATGGATGAACTTTTGTTGCTCTCTACCTGACTTGGGCCACTGTAGTGGTTATTTTCCTCGGTTTTACAACGACCCCTACACTGGAACCTGTGAAGTATTTATTTATGGTGCGTATGGCGGAAATGAAAAGAATAATGCCTTGATATTTGTCGAGGTAAAGTTATTTTATCTACCTCAAAGCATAATAGTAAAAAAAATCAGTTATTTACAAATCAGCTACAAAATTCTCACATCCACAAAATGAATGAAACTACAGTGAAATCAAACAATACAAATGGCAAAGACTTCATGAGTTCCGGGTTTCATGCGAAAGGTTTTATTGGCAGCTGAGTATGACAAACAAAGTATGTATTCTCATTGCTTGAAACCAGTATTACTAGTGGATTCATGAGGGGAGAAGGCTATAACCCTCACCCTCTTTTCCGATGATCTATCAAACAGAGGAGGCCTTAGGCCTAACAAATAAAGAACGAATTATTTCAGAAGATTTCATGAACTGATGGAAGCAGGGGCGTAGGTCCTGGGGGGGATGGGGGGTATACATCCCTCCATTTTAGATGGGGGGTATGGTACATACAATCATCCTCCTTTACAGTTTGGTCTGTTGAATTGTTTTATTGCATCACAGACCTACAAATTGTGTGTTTGTTCTTGTGATTCTCGTGTTATTACCAATCGAATTACATAATTAGGCCTAGATGTAGGTTTTTTTCAGTAGCCGAAATGTACATCTTTAATATAAGCGTGCTTCTAAGCTTTTCGATCTAAGCGATAGTTCGTAAGTATCAGTCAGTAGGCCTAAGTATACATGCAAGTATCGTGGCAACAAGATTACTCTGTGACTGCATGTTTACAGCTTTCAAGTTCACGTAATCAGAGATTATCAATTTGGAAATTGAACAGCCCACATAAGTGGTTGCAAAAATCATACCCCCCATCGAGTGTAAAAAATCTACGCCCCTGGATGGAAGATCATCCTTCCTCACCCTTTCAGAGATCTTGAAACTGCCCACTCTGAATTTAGTGTGCCTAAAACAATAATGACACGCAATAAATTTGTACCAGTTTTCTTGTCATTTGAAAAGGTAAACGTGTTATTACTAAAATATAAGTTCCAAACAAGCTTTAGTTTCCTTGGAGAACAATATTCATATATAATTATATAAAAAGAGCAGAATTAACAACTGGATTTTTTAGAACTAATATCAGTTAATGTTGTTATTATTATTCTAGGTATGAAATAGAAATCGTCATTTTATAACGCATAACCCTTCTAGTAACCAAGTTCAACGTTACACTTGATTTTGAAAAACGGTTGGTTTATACAAGTAGTTACAAAATTTATCACTTTTGGTACTTTTAACAATAAATTGAAATTTAAACCCATATGTTTTCTTAAACCAGTTTGATAATTACTGGATTTTTTGTTTTTAAACTGGCATCTGAATAAACATAACCATCACAAAAATATATGAAAATGGCCACACATAAATAAGTAAACTGAATTCTCGCCCTTTCAGCCGTGGGGGCGTTATAATGTGACGGTAAATAACACTATTCGTTGGCAAAAGAGTAGCCGAAGAGTTGGCAGTGGGTGGTGATGACTAGCTGTCTTCCTTCTAGTATTGCACTGCTAAATTAGGGACGGCTAGCGCAGATAGCTCTCGTGTAGCTTTGCGCGAAATTCAAAACAAACCAAACCCTAAATAATCCTCTTGTCAAAACTTAACACCGACTGATTCAATTACTTTGGAATCCAACTAACGAGTCAACTTATTTTTCCCTACTCTTATCACAATAGTATCAGTGAATAATTCACTCACGCTACTCCATTGGTAACCACAGTTGTATCCTGAACTTGAGATAACTACCTGGCTTTCGATAAAGTCCACACAGGTAGGTTTAGTTACCTTAGACTAATTATTCTCCTTGTATCTGTTAAACTCAATTTAAAATATTGTCTGTTAAGACTAAACTAACAATTACACGGTCTAACGTTACTTTCAATAACTTAAAGTTTTTTAAATTTACTTTTATTTACTTAACTTCACTTAAGTTTTGTTTGTTACCATAGTTTTCAACAATTGCCTTTTTCTTTCGTCGAAAGTCCACACGAGCTTGTTCAGTTACTTCAGATAAATTATTTTGTTACAATACAGCAGTGAAATACGCTACGGAAAGCACCCATTAAGGCTAATCACTCGCATGCCAGCTAGCTTCAAGTTTTCTTTCACAAACTGTTGAAATGCATCTGTCAGCTCTGTCACGTTACTGAACAGAACCTGTCTATATCCATGTTGCAAGTTGCTGTTGTAATAGGTTCGTGTTGGAAATTTCGCGCTAAGCTACTGTAGGACTAACGGCGCTATTCACCCCTAATTTAATAGTGTAAGACTAGAGGGAAGGCAACTAGTCATCACTACACACCGCCAACTCTTGAGCTACTCTTTTACGAACGAATAGTGGATTGTCCGTGACATTATAATGCCCCCACGGCTGAAAGGGCGAGTATGTTTGGTGCGACGAGGATTCGAACCCACGAACCCTAGATTATGAGTCAAGTGCCTTAATTACTTGGCCATGTCTGGCCTAAGAACAAGAAAGCCAAGTGTGTACAAGTGGGGCAAGTATATGCATTGCGTAGCGGTTGCTATGGGGTAACGTTTTGAGAAATCAGTACAGACAGATTCGGACTATACATAAAACTTCTTCTCGTCTAATGTCTGCATGAATACATCGTGAGTGTACGCATTGAAAGCAAGAACATAACGGTCCAGACCTAAAAGAGAAAAACAATTCGTTCATTAGAACATATTACATTTTAAACTATTGTTTAAGTGATGTTTATTATGATTTAGATTTCTAGATTTCCTTCTATTGTGTTGTAGTCTGATGTGTAGATTCCTGCAGATTTCTTCTATTGTGTTGTAGTCTGATGTGTAGAATCCTGCATATTTCTACTATTGTGTTGTAGTCTGATAGTAGAGATTCCTGCAGATTTCTTCTATTGTGTTGTAGTCTGATGTGTAGAATCCTGCATATTTCTACACTATTGTGTTGTAGTCTGATGGGTAGAATCCTGCAGATTTCTTCTATTGTGTTGTAGTCTGATGGCAGAATCCTGCAGATTTTTTCTATTGTGTTGTAGTCTGATGGGTGTAGAGTCCTGCAGATTTCTTCTATTGTGTTGCAGTCTGATGTGTGTAGAATCCTGCAGATTTCTTCTATTGTGTTGCCAATTTGATGTAGCTTAGAATCCTGCAGATTTCTTCTATTGTGTTGTAGTCTGATGTCTGATGTGTTGAAATCCTGCAGAATTCTTCTATTGTGTTGTAGTCTGATGGGTATAAGTCCTGCAGATTTCTTCTATTGTGTTGAGGTCTGATGGGTAGAAGTTCTCAAATTTATTCTATTGTGTTGTAGTCTGATGTGTAGAATCCTCAGATTTCTTCTATTGTGTTGTAGTCTGATGGTAGAAGTATGCAGATTTGTTCTATTGTGTTGTCTGATTGGTATAAGCCTGCAGATTTATTCTATTGTGTTGCAGTCTGATGGGTAGAGTTTGTGATTTATTCTATTGTGTTGTAGTTTGACTAATAGAAGTATTCAGATGTTCTATTGTGTTGTAGTCTGATGGGTAGAAACCTGCAGATTTATTCTATTGTGTTGTAGTCTGATGGGTAGAAACTGCAGATTTATTCTATTTTGTTGTAGTCTTGATGGGTAGAAGTATATTTATTCTATTGTGTTGTAGTCTGATTGGATAGAAGTATTCATATTTATTCTGTTGTGTTGTAGTCTGATGGGTAGAAGTCTGCAGATTTATTCTATTGTGTTGTAGTTTGACTGGTAGAAGTATTCAGATTTATTCTATTGTGTTGTAGTCTGATGGGTAGAACTTGCATATTTCTTCTATTGTGTTGTAGTCTGATGTGTAGATTCCTGCAGATTTCTTCTATTGTGTTGTAGTCTGATGTGTAGAATCCTGCATATTTCTACATTGTGTTGTAGTCTGATGGGTAGAATCCTGCAGATTTCACATTGTGTTGTGTCTGATGTGTAGAATCCTGCAGATTTTTCTGTTGTGTTGTAGTCTGATGGGTAGAATCTATGTGATTTCTTCTATGTGTGTTGCAGTCTGATGTGTAGATTCCTGCAGATTTCTTCATTGTGTTGTAGTCTGATGTGTAACCTGCATATTTCTTCTATTGTGTTGTACTCTGATGGGTAGTCTGCAGATTTATTCTATTGTGCTTGTAGTTTGACTGATAAAGTATTCAGATTTATTCTATTGTGTTGTACCTGATGGGAGAAACTTGCAGATTTATTCTATTGGCTTGTGGATTTGATTCCTATTGTGTTGCGTTTGACTGATAAAGTACAGATTTATTCCTGTGTTGTCTGATGGGTAGAAACTGCAGATTTTTCGCCTATTTTGTTGTAGTCTTGCGTGGGTGAAGGTTGCTTTATTCTATTGTGTTGTAGTCTCGAGTGGAAGTTTGGTTTGCGACATTGTTCTTACCGAAGATAAATAGATCAAAAAACACAACTGTCGCACCTGCGCTTTGAGATCATAGAAACTGACAAATCACATGCAAACCATCAGACGACTGAGATGCTGTAAGATTCCACGACACAGATTCTGTGCAACACTATGACTTCAACGGTGACTTCACATCCATTCAAACGTGATGACTCGTGCCACGAGCTCGCATCTGTTATACCACCCACTACACCTCCGTCTTTAGGCGAAAAGTTACCAGGAAACGTAGGTACGTCTGGTGATGTGTTTACGGACAACCGAGCACGTGATAGCAACATCGTCGCCTCGCTTGACCCTCTAGTTTTCGTAGACCATGTAAAATACCCGAGATGCTGTCCAGCCAAAACTGGACATTTTCGCCGGATCACAGGGCTTGCGTGTGTGAAGCTCTTCAACAGGCTGGAGATAATGACCGTTTGGACTCGCTT
>NC_134833.1:159880206-159924531 GCF_004210375.1 Tachypleus tridentatus | reverse complement strand
TATCCTCAACACTATGTGAAGTTATATTAAATACATAAACAAAGACAGATCACGTGAGGGTATCTCGACACTATGTGAAGTTATATTAAATACATAAACAAAGACAGATCACGTGAGGGTATCTCGACGCCATGTGAAGTTAAATTAAATACATAAACAAAGACAGATCACGTGAGGGTATCTCGACACCATGTGAAGTTATATTAAATACATAAAGAAAGACACTATGACATCATTTGAAGTTATATTAAATACATAAACAAAGACAGATCACGTGAGGGTATCTCGACACTATGTGAAGTTATATTAAATACATAAACAAAAAGACAGATCACGTGAGTTATATTATCTCGACACTATGTGAAGTTATATTAAATACATAAACAAAGACAGATCACGTGAGGGTATCTCTGACACTATGTGAAGTTATATTAAATACATAAACAAAGACAGATCACGTGAGGGTATCTCGACAGTCATCATGTGAAGATCACGTGAGGGTATCTCGACACTATATTAAATACATAAACAAAGACAGATCACGTGAGGGTATCTCGACACTATGTGAAGTTATATTAAATACATAAACAAAGACAGATCACGTGAGGGTATCTCGACACCATGTGAAGCTTATTATATTAAATACATAAACAAAGACAGATCACGTGAGGATATCTCGACAACAGGTGAAGTTATATTAAATACATAAACAAAGACAGATCACGTGAGGGTATCGACACTCAACACCATGTGAAGCTATATTAAATACATAAACAAAGACAGATCACGTGAGGATATCTCGACACCATGTGAAGTTATATTAAATACATAAACAAAGACAGATCACGTGAGGGTATCTCGACACTATGTGAAGTTATATTAAATACATAAACAAAGACAGATCACGTGAGGGTATCTCGACACTATGTGAAGTTATATTAAATACATAAACAAAGACAGATCACGTGAGGAGTATCTCGACACTATGTGAAGTTATATTAAATACATAAACAAAGACAGATCACGTGAGGGTATCTCGACACTATGTGAAGTTATATTAAATACATAAACAAAGACAGATCACGTGAGGGATCTCGACACTATGTGAAGTTATATTAAATACATAAACAAAGACAGATCACGTGAGAGTATCTCGACACTATGTGAAGTTATATTAAATACATAAACAAAGACAGATCACGTGAGAGTATCTCGACACTATGTGAAGTTATATTAAATACATAAAAACAAAGACAGATCACGTGAGGGTATCTCGACACCATGTGAAGTTATATTAAATACATAAACAAAGACAGATCACGTGAGGGTATCTCGACACCATGTGAAGTTATATTAAATACATAAACAAAGACAGATCACGTGAGGATATCTCGACACTATGTGAAGTTATATTAAATACATAAACAAAGACAGATCACGTGAGGGTATCTCGACACTATGTAAAGTCATATTAAATACATAAACAAAGACAGATCACGTGAGGGTATCTCGACACTATGTGAAGTTATATTAAATACATAAACAAAGACAGATCACGTGAGGGTATCTCGACACCATGTGAAGCTACACCCAAGACACAAACGTCATAATTTATAACACACAAAGGGGCGAATGAGCAAACTGAAAACCAATTAACGAAATCTTTATAGAGATCCGAAAGAATAGAACATCCTTCTTGAAACCAAGCTAATGCCTTGATTGAATATTAATGTCATTAGATTTTAGTGTATTGAATCTATGAATCAGATGTCACTACTACTTCGAAGCCATGAATCAGTTGTCATTACTGCATAGAAACCAAGGACTGGATTGAATCCATGAAGCACTTATCAGTACTACGTTGAAATCATGAATCATTTGTCAGGACTGGATTGAAACCACTGATGTGTAGTGTTCTTATTATGTTTTTTTCTAAATGTAACAGTGATCCATCATCTTCCTACTTTTGGTTGCAGACCGAGCTAATACCTTGTTTGAAAATATTAATATAATTAAATTTTACTAACATAACGTATATATGAAACACAGAAAGTACAATAGAACAAATTAACATTAACTGTTGATGTGCCAAAAGTAGTATTAGTTGTCAGTAATTTAGTATCATGAATACCAAATAAACATACCTATTTAGGGTTAAGTTTCCTTTAATCGTTTTGTTCCAAATTATTTATATTGCTGTGAAAATGAGTGTTTATTTTTATTCCAGGCTGATCTTCAAAGGCATAAAGAGGAATCCTATAAAATGTTTTTGTTTGTTTTTTAAAGTTATTGATATGTCACTTCCTGGAAACTATATTAACAACAATAAAGTTTATGTAATTATTATTTTTTACGAGCAAATCACCCCCAACGAAACTGGGAGCCAGTTTAACTTGTGGTAGATCTCTGAATTTCGAAACTGACACGCTAGGTTCGAATCTGTGCTATACAACAAAGTAATTCGTACATTATAAAACATGAGTTTGTTGAAATTTGAAAGCCAGTCCATTCGTATTGATGGTAGCTGGTGATAAGCTACTTTCCTTTTTTTCAGTAATTCAAAATTACGGACAAAGGCTGACAGGTAAAACTATTTACAAGACGACTATTAACGTAGGGGATAAACATTTCACTGAATATTTGGAAGACAGAAGTTTAAACGTATTCAACATTCCAGGCAAATCATATTGATACGTCTAAGCTGTAAAATACTTTAACTGTGTTGAAAAATAACCAACGGTTGAAAACAAAACATATATGAATTTAGTTCGTACTTATTGAGTAAGCCTAATTAATCATATGTGGATGTTACTAACATTCGGGAAAATTGGGTAGTTAATCGTAAACTTTTTTTTGTTACAGTTTTATAACAAATAAATATACGGTTATCCAAATTTTGTGTGAGCTTAACGTAAGTCAAAAATTAATTTAAAAAATAAAATAAATACATTTTGGTAAATGCAGTTTCCGGTGACTCACCATTAAGTTGTAGGCCTATCAACGCTAAAAATGGGATAACTATAAGTGCGGTGGGCAGAACACAGACAGCTTTGTGCGAAACAGTGCATTTCTAATTATGTGCGCCATCTGTTGTCGCATTTATAAATGTAATCTCACACGCATATAAATATTGCACACTTAAGTGATCAGAAACGTTTCTCAAAACAAGAACAAAAAAATCACCCTGTACATTCTAAATGGAGTTCTCAACATTTACCATGGTAAAATACTACACTTCCTTCAAATTTTAAACCTTTATAATTACTTCCACGCAAACACATAAACAAAACATCCACGAAAAATATTTATTAAGATATTTGGAACTGCAAACCCTTTTTGTGTTTCCAGTAAATATTTTGCTGCAAATTAGTTTATATGATTTAAATATAAAAGATCTAATAAATTTAATTCTGAGTCGTGATTATACGAAGTGTTTAATTTTAGAACAATTTTTTTTAATGCTGTTTGTTTCTCCTCTCCCGATTTTATAACTACTTTCTACACGGGTTAATAAGTTGTATTTTAATCTCCACTAACAGTAATATCAGTTTTGTTAAGATGTTTGTTTGAAGTTATGCGTAAAGCTACATAATGGACTATCTGTGCTCTGCCCATCACAGGTATCGAAAGCCGGTTTCTTGCAATGTAAGTCCGCAGACATACCGTTGTGCCACTGGAGAACATCCTCAGATATTGTCAAGCCTATTTGTTCGCTCTCTACATATGTTTGGATGTTTTTCTGATAAAAATTTCATAAGACAGTAATTACATCCATAATCAGTATTTTTCGTCAGTTAACACACACACACACACATATCTCATGCTGTTTTTTTGGGGGGGGTTTTTCCCTCTATTTTATATGCCTAATATTCGAGTCTTCGTCATGGATGAACTTTTGTTGCTCTCTACCTGACTTGGGCCACTGTAGTGGTTATTTTCCTCGGTTTTACAACGACCCCTACACTGGAACCTGTGAAGTGTTTATTTATGGTGCGTATGGCGGAAATGAAAAGAATAATGCCTTGATATTTGTAGAGGTAAAGTTATTTTATCTACCTCAAAGCATAATAGTAAAAAAAATCAGTTATTTACAAATCAGCTACAAAATTCTCACATCCACAAAATGAATGAAACTACAGTGAAATCAAACAATACAAATGGCAAAGACTTCATGAGTTCCGGGTTTCATGCGAAAGGTTTTATTGGCAGCTGAGTATGACAAACAAAGTATGTATTCTCATTGCTTGAAACCAGTATTACTAGTGGATTCATGAGGGAGAAGGCTATAACCCTCAACCTCTTTTCCGATGATCTATCAAACAGATGAGGCCTTAGGCCTAACAAATAAAGAACGAATTATTTCAGAAGATTTTTATGGAAGCAGGGGCGTAGGTCCTGGGGGGGATGGGGGTATACATCCCTCCATTTTAGATGGGGGGTATGGTACATACAATCATCCTCCTTTACAGTTTGGTCTGTTGAATTGTTTTATTGCATCACAGACCTACAAATTGTGTGTTTGTTCTTGTGATTCTCGTGTTCTTACCAATCGAATTACATAATTAGGCCTAGATGTAGGTTTTTCAGTAGCCGAAATGTACATCTTTAATATAAGCGTGCTTCTAAGCTTTTCGATCTAAGCGATAGTTCGTAAGTATCAGTCAGTAGGCCTAAGTATACATGCAAGTATCGTGGCAACAAGATTACTCTGTGACTGCATGTTTACAGCTTTCAAGTTCACGTAATCAGAGATTATCAATTTGGAAATTGAACAGCCCACATAAGTGGTTGCAAAAATCATACCCCCCATCGAGTGTAAAAAATCTACGCCCCTGGATGGAAGATCATCCTTCCTCACCCTTTCAGAGATCTTGAAACTGCCCACTCTGAATTTAGTGTGCCTAAAACAATAATGACACGCAATAAATTTGTACCAGTTTTCTTGTCATTTGAAAAGGTAAACGTGTTATTACTAAAATATAAGTTCCAAACAAGCTTTAGTTTCCTTGGAGAACAATATTCATATAAATTATATAAAAAGAGCAGAATTAACAACTGGATTTTTTAGAACTAATATCAGTTAATGTTGTTATTATTATTCTAGGTATGAAATAGAAATCGTCATTTTATAACGCATAACCCTTCTAGTAACCAAGTTCAACGTTACACTTGATTTTGAAAACGGTTGGTTTATACAAGTAGTTACAAAATTTATCACTTTTGGTACTTTTAACAATAAATTGAACTTTAAACCCATATGTTTTCTTAAACCAGTTTGATAATTACTGGATTTTTTGTTTTTAAACTGGCATCTGAATAAACATAACCATCACAAAAATATATGAAAATGGCCACACATAAATAAGTAAACTGAATTCTCGCCCTTTCAGCCGTGGGGGCGTTATAATGTGACGGTAAATAACACTATTCGTTGGCAAAAGAGTAGCCGAAGAGTTGGCAGTGGGTGGTGATGACTAGCTGTCTTCCTTCTAGTATTGCACTGCTAAATTAGGGACGGCTAGCGCAGATAGCTCTCGTGTAGCTTTGCGCGAAATTCAAAACAAACCAAACCCTAAATAATCCTCTTGTCAAAACTTAACACAGACTGATTCAATTACTTTGGAATCCAACTAACGAGTCAACTTATTTTTCCCTACTCTTATCACAATAGTATCAGTGAATAATTCACTCACGCTACTCCATTGGTAACCGCAGTTGTATCCTGAACTTGAAATAACTACCTGGCTTTCGATAAAGTCCACACAGGTAGGTTTAGTTACCTTAGACTAATTATTCTCCTTGTATCTGTTAAACTCAATTTAAAATATTGTCTGTTAAGACTAAACTAACAATTACACGGTCTAACGTTACTTTCAATAACTTAAAGTTTTTTAAATTTACTTTTATTTACTTAACTTCACTTAAGTTTTGTTTGTTACCATAGTTTTCAACAATTGCCTTTTTCTTTCGTCGAAAGTCCACACGAGCTTGTTCAGTTACTTCAGATAAATTATTTTGTTACAATACAGCAGTGAAATACGCTACGGAAAGCACCCATTAAGGCTAATCACTCACATGCCAGCTAGCTTCAAGTTTTCTTTCACAAACTGTTGAAATGCATCTGTCAGCTCTGTCACGTTACTGAACAGAACCTGTCTATATCCATGTTGCAAGTTGCTGTTGTAATAGGTTCGTGTTGGAAATTTCGCGCTAAGCTACAGAAGGACTATCTGCGCTAGCCACCCCTAATTTAATAGTGTAAGACTAGAGGGAAGGCAACTAGTCATCACTACACACCGCCAACTCTTGAGCTACTCTTTTACGAACGAATAGTGGATTGTCCGTGACATTATAATGCCCCCACGGCTGAAAGGGCGAGTATGTTTGGTGCGACGAGGATTCGAACCCACGAACCCTAGATTATGAGTCAAGTGCCTTAATTACTTGGCCATGTCTGGCCTAAGAACAAGAAAGCCAAGTGTGTACAAGTAGGACTAGTACATGCATTGCGTAGCGGTTGCTATGGGTAACGTTTTGAGAAAGCAGTACAGACAGATTCGGACTATGCATAAAACTTCTTCTCGTCTAATGTCTGCGTGAATACGTCGTGAGTGTACGCATTGAAAGCAAGAACATAACGGTCCAGACCTAAAAGAGAAAAACAATTCGTTCATTAGAACATATTACATTTTAAACTATTGTTTAAGTGATGTTTATTATGATTTAGATTTGTAGATTTCTTCTATTGTGTTGTAGTCTGATGTGTAGATTCCTGCAGATTTCTTCTATTGTGTTGTAGTCTGATGTGTAGAATCCTGCATATTTCTACTATTGTGTTGTAGTCTGATGTGTAGATTCCTGCAGATTTCTTCTATTGTGTTGTAGTCTGATGTGTAGAATCCTGCATATTTCTACTATTGTGTTGTAGTCTGATGGGTAGAGAGATTTCCTGCAGATTTCAAATTTATTCTATTGTGTTGTAGTCTGATGTGTAGAGTCCTGCAGATTTCTTCTATTGTGTTGAGGTCTGATGGGTAGAAGTTCTCAAATTTTTCTATTGTGTTGTAGTCTGATGTGTAGAGTCCTGCAGATTTCTTCTATTGTGTTGAGGTCTGATGTGTAGATTCCTGCAGATTTCTTCTATTGTGTTGTAGTCTGATGTGTAGAATCCTGCATATTTCTTCTATTGTGTTGAGGTCTGATGGGTAGAATCCTGCAGAATTCTTCTATTGTGTTGTAGTCTGATGGGTAGAGTCCTGCAGATTTCTTCTATTGTGTTGAGGTCTGATGGGTAGAAGTTCTCAAATTTATTCTATTGTGTTGTAGTCTGATGTGTAGAAGTCTTCAGATTTCTTTTATTATGTTGTAGTCTGATAGGTAGAAGTATTCAGATTTGTTCTATTGTGTTGTTGTCTGATTGGTATAAGCCTGCAGATTTATTCTATTGTGTTGCAGTCTGATGGGTAGAGTTTGTGGATTTATTCTATTGTGTTGTAGTTTGACTAATAGAAGTATTCAGATTTATTCTATCGTGTTGTACTCTGATGGGTAGAAACTTGCAGATTTATTCTATTGTGTTGTACTCTGATGGGTAGAAACTTGCAGATTTATTCTATTTTGTTGTAGTCTTATGGGTAGAAGGTTGTATATTTATTCTATTGTGTTGTAGTCTGATTGATAGAAGTATTCATATTTATTCTGTTGTGTTGTAGTCTGACAGGTAGAAGTCTGCAGATTTATTCTATTGTGTTGTAGTTTGACTGATAGAAGTATTCAGATTTATTCTATTGTGTTGTACTCTGATGGGTAGAAACTTGCATATTTCTACTATTGTGTTGTAGTCTGATGTGTAGATTCCTGCAGATTTCTTCTATTGTGTTGTAGTCTGATGTGTAGAATCCTGCATATTTCTACTATTGTGTTGTAGTCTGATGGGTAGAATCCTGCAGATTTCTTCTATTGTGTTGCAGTCTGATGTGTAGAATCCTGCAGATTTTTCTGTTGTGTTGTAGTCTGATGGGTAGAATCCTATAGATTTCTTCTATTGTGTTGCAGTCTGATGTGTAGATTCCTGCAGATTTCTTCTATTGTGTTGTAGTCTGATGTGTAGAATCCTGCATATTTCTTCTATTGTGTTGTACTCTGATGGGTAGAAGTCTGCAGATTTATTCTATTGTGTTGTAGTTTGACTGATAGAAGTATTCAGATTTATTCTATTGTGTTGTACTCTGATGGGTAGAAACTTGCAGATTTATTCTATTGGCTTGTGGATTTATTCTATTGTGTTGTAGTTTGACTGATAGAAGTATTCAGATTTATTCTATTGTGTTGTACTCTGATGGGTAGAAACTTGCAGATTTATTCTATTTTGTTGTAGTCTTATGGGTAGAAGGTTGTATATTTATTCTATTGTGTTGTAGTCTGATGGGTGGAAGTTTAGTGAGTTGCGACATTGTTCTTTAATGAAGATAAATAGATCAAAAACACAACTGTCGCACCTGCGCTTTGAGATCATAGAAACTGACGAATCACATGCAACCATCAAGACGACTGAGATTTCTATGTGCTTTCGCCGTAAGATCTCCGCACTTGACACTAAGATTTCGAGTGCAACACTATGACTTCAACGGTGACTTCACATCCATTCAAACGTGATGACTCGTGCCACGAGCTTCTATCTGTTATACCACCCACTACACCTCCGTCTTTAGGCGAAAAGTTACCAGGAAACGTAGGTACGTCTGGTGATGTGTTTACGGACAACCGAGCACATGATAGCAACATCGTCGCCTCGCTTGACCCTCTAGTTTTCGTAGACCACCAAAAAATACCCGAGATGCTGTCCAGCCAAAACTGGACATTTTCGCCGGATCACGTGGCTTGCGTGTGTGAAGCTCTTCAACAGGCTGGAGATAATGACCGTTTGGCACGCTTTCTTTGGTCACTTCCGTCCACCGAGCTCCTACGCTGCAATGAGTCGGTCTTCCGTGCTCGAGCAGCGGTAGCGTATCACCAAGGTAACTACAAGGAACTTTATACCATTCTTGAGAGTTACAGCTACGATCCCCATCACCACCCGGAACTCCAACGGATGTGGTACGTAGCCCACTATCGAGAAAGCGAGAAGGTCCGCGGCCGGCCGCTGGGAGCGGTGGACAAATACCGCCTCAGGCGTAGGTATCCGCTACCCAGAACCATCTGGGACGGAGAGGAAACAGTTTATTGCTTCAAAGAAAAAGCCCGACAAATTCTGAGGGAATATTACAACCAGAACTGCTACCCTACTCCCAGTGAAAAGCGGTTATTAGCCAAGAAAACTGGACTTAGCCTATCACAGGTTAGAAACTGGTTTAAAAACAGGCGCCAAAGAAACAGGACTCGTTCCATATGTGTACGTGATAACCAACAACAGGACTCGTTCTCATGTGTAAGTGATGACCAACTACAGGACTCATTCTCATATGTGTAAGTGATGACCAACTACAGGACTTGTTCTCGTATGTGTAAGTGATGACCAACTACAGGACTCGTTCTCATATGTGTAAGTGATGACCAACTACAGGACTCGTTCTCATATGTGTAAGTGATGACCAACTACAGGACTCGTTCTCGTATGTGTAAGTGATAACCAACTACAGAACTCGTTCTCGTATGTGTAAGTGATGACCAACTACAGGACTCGTTCTCATATGTGTAAGTGATAACCAACTACAGAACTCGTTCTCGTATGTGTAAGTGATAACCAACTACAGGACTCGTTCTCATATGTGTAAGTGATGACCAACTACAGGACTCGTTCTCATATGTGTAAGTGATAACCAACTACAGGACTCGTTCTCGTATGTGTAAGTGATGACCAACTACAGGACTCGTTCTCATATGTGTAAGTGATAACCAACTACAGGACTCGTTCTCATATGTGTAAGTGATAACCAACTACAGAACTCGTTCTCGTATGTGTAAGTGATGACCAACTACAGGACTCGTTCTCATATGTGTAAGTGATAACCAACTACAGGACTCGTTCTCGTATGTGTAAGTGATGACCAACTACAGGACTCGTTCTCATATGTGTAAGTGATAACCAACTACAGAACTCGTTCTCGTATGTGTAAGTGATAACCAACTACAGAACTCGTTCTCATATGTGTAAGTGATAACCAACTACAGGACTCGTTCTCATATGTGTAAGTGATAACCAACTACAGAACTCGTTCTCGTATGTGTAAGTGATAACCAACTACAGGACTCGTTCTCATATGTGTAAGTGATAACCAACTACAGGACTCGTTCTCATATGTCTAAGTGATGACCAACTACAGGACTCGTTCTCGTATGTGTAAGTGATAACCAACTACAGAACTCGTTCTCGTATGTGTAAGTGATAACCAACTACAGAACTCGTTCTCGTATGTGTAAGTGATAACCAACTACAGGACTCGTTCTCATATGTGTAAGTGATAACCAACTACAGGACTCGTTCTCATATGTGTAAGTGATAACCAACTAAAGAACTCGTTCTCGTATGTGTAAGTGATAACGAACTGTAAAGTGTGAATATTTTTCTTACGAGCTGATGTATAAGATACGTTTACTTCTTTAAAATAATAGTGTTTTGTTAATAAAAACCCAATACTTTGTAAGGCGAGGCTAGGAAAAAACGAATGGTTGCGATTTATAAGGAAGGTTATATAAGGTTAGCTCTAGCACCTTAATGACCTCAGGACAGTTTCACAAAGGTTATGTCAGTGGCTGAGTACAGCCCGATGTGGTCAGATCTTCTTCGGTCACGTGGCTACAATCGTCCATTTGTAGTTGAAAGATTCATATCACACTCAGGTAAAGTGTCGCATTCAAAGACAATTCATAATAGAAACAATGGTGTACGTACGTTAATAGCGTGATTGGTTCGCCTTTATATCAATAATCGCCTCCTTCTATTGTTTGGTAGTAAGACTACTTAGATTATCTCGGACGTCGCAGCAACCAGTCACTAAACATACCAGTCCATTTATTCAAGATAGATAATTTAATTTTCGGTTATAAACCAACGTTTTTACGGTGATTTATTTGTTTGTGATTGAGGACAAAGCTACGCAATGGGTATTGAAATCGGGGTTCTAGCGTTGTAAGCCGTAGACATAGCGTTGTGCCACTGGAGGACTATTACAGAGGTGTTTTGTTGTTAATTTTAACAGAAAAACTCGAGATATATGTCGTTGTTTTTGTCTTGAAAAAATACTGTTTCGTAGCCTGTAGGCTTTAAAACAGGAACGAATACGGAACAATTGACACTGATTATTATTTAGTTTTACAGCAGCTGAAAATCACTGACGTAAGACTGAATAAAAAATACTTTTCATTTGTGGCATTATGTGAACTTATATACTTTCATAAAATTATTTAACTGACGGTCCCTCCGTCAGTGAAACAGCGGTGCGTCTGCTGACTTACATATATTCCCGACATCAGCAGAAAAATAACCAACATTTGGCAAAAACTAGTAACAAAATATGACATTGCAGTTAATACCAAATTTATTCAAAACCAGGCACAAAACTGAGGTCTATACTATGTAAAAACTACACTGACAAACACCACACCAACATTATTTATAAAATACAATGTGATAACTACCACGACTTCTATATTGAAGAAACAAGTAGAAAAATGGAAACCAGATTCACAGAACACAAAAAGTCATCTTCACACGTTTTCGAACACTGCAAATCCAATAAACACAACATAACCATAGAAAACACTCAAATGCTAAATAAAGAAACAAACATAAACAAACACAAAATTAAAGAAGCCTTACTTATACAACAACTTAAACCCAAAATAAACCAATATAAAGGAACGCCTTTATACCTATATTAAAAATAATAAAATAAATAATATAAAATTACGTATTCAAATATCTAACACCCCCCTCTATATTCCGACACTCAGTTACACAACCCCTTTCAAACATGTGGTCAGCTTCTGGTCAGTTACCTCTCTCTTTCTTTGTGAACCTGACAATGACCGAAAAAGGTCGAAACGAGGTTCGCTCCTCTACGTAAAATATTTTCTCAACCCAAACGAGCCGTTTTTACATATATAAAGCACAGATGGCTCATTGTGCAGCTTTGTATTTAATTTAAAACAAAGCTAACTGATAGTTACCTTCTGGTGTCCATCAGAGTTTATTTACCTGTGGTGTGAAACATCTCAATGAAAGTACCCACAGGGACATAGCGGTAAGTTTGAAGGCTTATAATACTAAAATATGTGGTTTCGATATCCGTGGTTGGCACAGAACAATGATTCATTTTGTCACTTTTTGTTTAAATAACAAATAAACGAACGTCTCATCGAAACGGCCATTTTGAACCCGAAGGGTACATCATGCGCAAGTGAGCTAAACAACGGGTCAAAGTTCCGTAGGATTCAGGTTCGCCATCATTAGTTCGGAATAACTTGTCTGAGAAAGAAGGTGATCTGTAGTTCTCCCTGCCACAAGGGCTTTCTTCGGCTCTTTGAACCCCAGGCCTGACGATCCGCAGCCCGACATGCTATCTATGTCATACCGGTCCGCCTTAAAGACAGCGTGTTCACATACCATAATGACTTTCAAAACTCTTTTAATAAAGTGTAATTTGAAGATATACATAAACTATATTAACGAAAGCCCGTTTACACACTCATTAGTATAATTGTCTTTCTTTGTAATTAAACACAAAGTTACATGATGGGTTATTTGTGCTCTGCCTACCACGGGTATCGAAACCCGGTTTCCATTAGAACAAAAGATTCGTTTCAGACAAACTATTACTTGGTCTTTCTGCTTTTACAATGACATCGAAATCTAACTCGAAAGACCCGTTGATATCAGCATTGGCGAGATAAGAAGATGACACTATGACGATAAAAGCTACATATTATTACAGGATTAACCAAGGCTCGAACGACAGTGAATAAAAATGATACTTAAAAAAAACAACCGAAAATTTGCAATGGATTACTTAAGGTTCGATCAACGCAAAATTTGCTGAGCCTCTGGTGGAGATGTATTTAAATAAATGTCCGGTGCGTATGTGTTTTCTTATAGCAAAGCTACATCGAGTTATCTGCTGAGCCCACCGCGGGGAATCGAACCCCTGATTTTAGCGTTATAAATCCGTAGACACACCGCTGTACTAGCAGGGGTCTGAAATGTCCGGTTTTAATAAGTGTACTTGAAAATGGATATATTTAGATTAATTATTTTGCAAACATTTGTGGGTATATATTTCTTTCAAATTTACTAAAAACAATAATAATATAAACTATGAACATCATTCAGCAATCTCTAAATTATTCTTTAAGCCTATCTATTGAAGATAACAATGCGTTCTTTTAAAAGCATGAGTCTCACTGAAAGTGCTTTACAATAAAATATTGCACGATTTTTATTACCATAGGAAAGTATTCTAAAAAAAGCTATCTTCGCCGTGTCCACTACAGTCGACAAAGGCTTTTCTTTTTTAATCGAAAACCATATGTTTTTCTCAACTAAACACAACACGTTGCACGTGATACCTTTAACATATTCTGTGTGGGAAAGCAGAGATGATTTAGTGATAATCGTACAATGACCGGCTCCTGGGGGGTTCC
Source organism: Tachypleus tridentatus (assembly GCF_004210375.1). Taxonomy (NCBI): domain Eukaryota; kingdom Metazoa; phylum Arthropoda; class Merostomata; order Xiphosura; family Limulidae; genus Tachypleus; species Tachypleus tridentatus. The sequence goes on along the minus strand of NC_134833.1, from coordinate 159,910,893 downwards.
AGGTTTGCGTTCCGTTATTACTTTGCACTTCAAAGTCGGAGGTGCACTAAATAAATTGCGTTCAAATACCATTATTCGGTCGGACAACTGAGAGTAGGTCAAAGGTTAGCGGAGTTTACTGTTTCCCCTTTGGACAGCTTTGTGCAAATATTCCCTCTTCCCCACAGTGGCATAGCGGTTTACAACGCTAGAAATTAGGTTTCGATACCCGTGGTAAACAAAAAACAGATGGTCCTTTGTGTATCTTTGTGCTTAATAGTAAACTAAGCAACAGTGGTACAGCGGTATGCATGCGTACTTACAAAACTATAACCCAGGTTTCGATACCCGTGGTGGGCTGAACATCACGTAGCTTTTTGCTGAATTACAAATAAACAAGACAGATTTTCCTAGTTTTACGCGAAAATTTTACAAAGAATTAACAACAACAACATAGTTGTGTCCTTATGTTCACTGATTAATTGTTCATTTCTTTCACGACTCTAATAAAGGCGAAACCTTTGGCGAAACGATCTGGTGTCAGCAAGTTGGGTTAATACTCGTTTAAATAAATAAAGCAGGTCGTTTACGTTGTGCAACGTGAACTCTTTAGCATTCATTTTTTTTTTAATTAGACAGAGTTTGCTGTTCATAACTTTGGTCAGATGATTGGTCAGCTTAACTGATTCGGTGGAAATTTAGGATACTTTATAGACCTATGATTAATTGACGTTTGTTATTAAGTTGTTTTGAAAGTTACTGGATGGAGGTCATAGTTCATATCGAGGGATATATAAATAAATATGTATTTGTAACAACTATATAATATCGTGCAAAGTAAACTCAACATGTTGTACTTTCTTGGAAAGTCTTGTCAACTCCGCAGCATAGGCGCCTAACACATGGGGCAGAAGGGCTCATGGTCCCACACCTTTTCCAGTCAGTGCATACAAACTATTATTAACAACTATGTTAGACAAACGTAGCTCCCCCTCTTAACTCAGTTCCAAAGACATCAAGAGCTTAGAAAGCTTGTAGGGGCATTATTACTGAACAAGTGATCTATTATAATTAATTATTCGTGTGTATAGTTCTTCTCGTGATTCATGACACGCGCACGTTTTACTGACGTCAAGACAGTAGAAACTGCAACGTTAAGCGTTCCATATGTGATGTCATTTCAGTGTCTACTAACTGACTGACGAAAACATGCTACTGTATTGTGATGCGAGAGGTTAAAACAGGTGGCATTTGTTCTTCATAGAAACATTGAGTGTGGCTGTGGTTTATGCTGACTCCACAGCCAATATTTCCTTCCGTCTCCACTTTACCTTTTACTTTCTCCTGACAAAGAATCTGTGTGTACTTATCACAGTGTTAACCTGTCTAATATTGGTTCTATAAAACAACACTAAGGGTTTAGAAAAACCTTAAAACAAGTACAGTGTGTTTATTTTCCTAAAAGTACGTCAGAGTTTTGCCAGAGTTTATGATGAAAATAATGTAGTAATTTATTTTCTTAACGTTTCTTCGTTCTATTTGTTTCTAATTGGTTAGTTTAACCTTGACAAATATTCTCTTACAAGAAAATAAAGTTGATACTGTTTTATGTTGTGTCAACTGTTTCTTAATTGCTTGGTTTCAAACACTGATGTCCCCTAATGAGACAACAGTAAGTCTACGGATTTACAATGATAATAACGGGTGTTCGATTTCCCTCGGTTGACACGGCAGGTAGTCCGAGGTGGCTTTGCTAAAAGAAAAATGCACACACTCAAATACTGACAAACGTTTTTCTTTGAGTAACGGTTAAACTTAACACTGTTTTTTATCACTAATCAACACTTCTGAGTTTCACCATAGCAAGGTTAACACGGTTCAACGCTTCCTTTTAAACGCTGGACAAAATGAATTAGTTATAAGCGAATACTGACAAATGTGTAGCAATACGCCTAACTATAGTTCGCACACTATTAAATGAAACTTATTTTCTAAGCCCTAACATATCAAGATGTGAGCATGACTGCAGTAACACCATAACATGTCAAGATGTACGTCTTTCAGTAACACCTTAACATGTCAAGATGTGATTATTTATGCAGTAACACCATAACTGATCAAGATAAAAACAAAAGTAACATACATATGATTAAGGTACACCTGAATCAACCTCTGGAAATTTCAAGATATATTCTGCGGGTCTCTTGTCGTAACGAAAGTCAAATCAGAACCTGTTTACAAGCTACGTAAAGAGTCGTTAAAGTAATTATGACTTGTATTAAAGGCCCCGCCGTGGAAAGTAATTATATGTGATTGTGCTTAGAAGTTACAAGTGTAAGATGTGATAGAACTTATTTATAGTCTCTTAATTCAAATACTAATCTACAGTCATTCCAGCTGGTACTAATCTACAGTCATTTCAGCTGGCACTAATCTACAGTCATTCCAGCTGGTACTAATCTACAGTCATTTCAGCTGGTACTAATCTACAGTCATTCCAGCTGGTACTAATCTACAGTCATTTCAACTGGTACTAATCTACAGTCATTCCAGCTGGTACTAATCTACAGTCATTTCAGCTGGTACTAATCTACAGTCATTCCAGCTGGTACTAATCTACAGTCATTTCAACTGGTACTAATCTACAGTCATTTCAACTGGTACTAATCTTCAGTCATTTCAGCTGGTACTAATCTACAATCATTTCAACTGGTACTAATCTACAATCATTTCAACTGGTACCAATCTACAGTCATTCCAGCTGGTACTAATCTTCAGTCATTTCAGCTGGTACTAATCTACAGTCATTCCAGCTGGTACTGATCTACAGTCATTTCAACTGGTACTAATCTACAGTCATTCCAGCTGGTACTAATCTTCAGTCATTCCAGCTGGTACTAATCTACAGTCATTTCAACTGGTACTAATCTACAATCATTTCAACTGGTACTAATCTACAATCATTTCAACTGGTACCAATCTACAGTCATTCCAGCTGGTACTAATCTACAGTCATTTCAGCTGGTACTAATCTACAGTCATTCCAGCTGGTACTAATCTTCAGTCATTCCAGCTGGTACTAATCTACAGTCATTTCAACTGGTACTAATCTTCAGTCATTCCAGCTGGTACTAATCTACAGTCATTTCAACTGGTACTAATCTACAGCCATTTCAACTGGTACTAATCTACAGTCATTCCAGCTGGTACTAATCTACAGTCATTTCAGCTGGTACTAATCTACAGTCATTCCAGCTGGTACTAATCTACAGTCATTTCAACTGGTACTAATCTACAGTCATTCCAGCTGGTACTAATCTACAGTCATTCCAGCTGGTACTAATCTACAGTCATTTCAGTTGGTACTAATCTACAGTCATTTCAAATGGTACTAATCTATAGTCATTTCAACTGGTACTAATCTACAGTCATTCCAGCTGGTACTAATCTACAGTCATTTCAGCTGGTACTAATCTACAGTCATTCCAGCTGGTACTAATCTACAGCCATTTCAACTGGTACTACTCTACAGCCATTTCAACTGGTACTAATCTACAGTCATTTCAACTGGTTCTAATCTTCAGTCATTTCAGCTGGTACTAATGTACAATCATTTCAACTGGTACTAATCTTGAGTCATTTCAACTGGTACTAATCTACAGTCATTTCAACTGGTTCTAATCTTCAGTCATTTCAGCTGGTACTAATGTACAATCATTTCAACTGGTACTAATCTACAGTCATTCCACCTTCAGTAACGTAAGTTCTGTCCAAAATGAATTATTAAACAACAATCTAACTCATCATTGTTGTTAACTTTCGTTGATGTGTTTCTTGGTTTTATATTAAAATTCACTCTCAATTTTCTTCTGTTCTTTGTGTATAGTATGAACCTAACCTTAAATTTCATACTATTTACTAATATTAACATACACTAAGAAGTAACCGGTTTTCATTCCTCATTTTGACTGCAACTTAATCTTGGGTCTTCCCAATCTGAAGCAAGACCTAAAATCAGGGGTTCGTTTCCCCGCGGTGAACAAAGCAGATAGCCCGATGTGGCTTTGCTATAAGAAACACACACACACCAATTCCTCCTACGACAACAGAAAGCCAACTGCGCGATGGCTTAACCACGACAAGGCTCCAAAACACTTCCCAAAGCCAATGTTCCACTAACAGTGATTATGGTCACTGTATGATGGTCTGCGGCCGAAATTATCCATTACTGCTTGCTCAACCAGGGTCTGAATATCACTATGGAAACTTACTGTCAAGAACTGGAAGAAATGAGTAGATAGTTGCGTGAAACAATGCCAGTATAAGTCATTCAAAGACGATCAGTTTGGCTATAAAACATTGTCTCCTCCTTACTGCCCAGACCTGTTGTCCACTGACTACCAATTCTTCAAGCGTTTGGACAACTTTTTACTGTGTAAAAGATTCAGCAACAGAGAATGACTTTAAATAATTTTTTAGTTCTAAGACTTCAAAATTTTATCGTCGTATCATAAATAATCTTGTTACTTGTTGGCAAAAGTGTGTAGATTTACTAGGTTCCTTCTCTCACTTTTGAGTTGTTTATTTCACATTAAAGTTACTATTTTAAATCCGGTATTATTTTTCGAACAACCTGATACATACATATATGATTTACGGATATAGCCAATTCACGTTCTGATGCCCACATGTGGTTTGAATCCAAACACATTTATCTTGGTCTTAAGACCTGGACTGGAGGACCTCTTGAGTGTATTACTAACAATGACGTCACGAGGCCTGGGGAAAATATTTTCTTCTCGCCACCAGGGTTGACGAATTGCTCTGCTTATCTACCAGCTCAGTCGAGTCTTTAGTTTATATTTTTATAAAAGAATGTGTGCTTGTGGACAGACGTAACGAGAATGTGGTGTTTCGACCACTTGAACGACAGTTCATAGCACTTAACATTGGGATACATTTGTATAGAAAGTTTAGAATATTTAGCACCAATTATAGTAAAGTTCAGAGGTCGTTTTGTTTTCGTTTTTATAGTTGTAGTCCTAGAATATTGTTTTCTTTAAGAATGTACACACATATCCTTAACGATTTGAAATGATTGATTAAACTAAATATACTACGAAACTGTTTTCGTACAAGATTTAGGCTTAGAGGCTCTATAAAAAAAACCATTTCATCAGCTGTTTCAAAACACGTTGAAATTATTTAAAATGTATTGTCCATAGTTATTGCAATACTTGAGTCCAACTACCCAATACTACCCTGTTAAAGACAGAATTATTTTCCTTTGAAAGTTAAAACCCCGTGAAGAAAAGAAGTGAATCTACAAGGAACTTTTAGATCAGATATATACTCATGTATGTCTTTCAGATTTAAAAAAACAAAACTGAAACCTCATCTACGTGATATTTTTCGTTAAATTTGGTTGAACTAATAACCTTTGAGGAGATTTTGTTTACAGTTTATGAGTTCGCGATGGGTGGGCGTTGAGTTATATAGAACACAAACTGGTAGTACTGTGGTGTGTAACTCATCTCACAGTTGAAGATGTGATACAAGTAGTATGAATAACCGATAACTTCATATAATGCGCATATTAACTCACTATTGATGATATGACACAACGAAAACTGTTAAATTGTAAAACGTAGATCAGGAGATAATTTGATATTATTGTCACGTTTAGACTATGAATATATTTAACGTGACAAATACGTCTACTTTTGTTTTATCAAAACAGCGGACCTTCCTGAAGTGTGTGATTATTTGAAGCTGCTTCTGAAACGCTGTGGAAGACTGCTGTGCAAATATTTACAATACACTGTCGGCCAAAATCTTAAGGCCAATGAACATAAAGAAAAATATTCATTTTGCGTTGTTAGACTCAACCACTTATTTGAGTAGAGCTTCGAAAGATGAAAATAAGAAAAGGAAAATAAAAATAAAAAACTGTTTTAGTATTTAATAGGGAAAATGTGAACACTATGAAATAAGCCTAAATACTAGCTGGTCAAAAGTTTAAAACCGTACCAAAAAGAAGTCCTAAACAAGGTAGGAAATGCCCAACAAGAGGTCTCAGAAGTGAGTTGCACGGCCGTCATTGCGAATAACTTCAAACATTAACTTTGGCATGGTCGATATAAGCGTTTGCAGAAGGCTGGCTGGAATGTTATTCCAAGTGGTGAAGATGGCTTCACGAAGATCATGCACTGTTTGGAATTGACGTCCATTTCTATTGACTTCCCTTGCCATCCACCCTCAAACATTTTCAATCGGGTTCAGTTCAGGCGAGCACGCTGGATGGTCCAAAAAAATCACGTTATTCGCCATGAAAAACTCCTTTGTCCTGCTGACAGATCCAGTCATTTCCACACAAGCGAAGGCCTTCAGTCAATAAGAATGCTTTCTCCAACATGCCAATGTTGCCAGCTGCTGTTTGACGCCCCTGTATAACCTGAAGCTCCATTGTTCCATGGAAGGAGAAAGCACCCCAGATCATGATGGAACCTCCTCCACTGTGTCGTGTAGAAAATGTCTTCGGTGGGATATCCTTATCGTGCCAGTAACGTTGGAAGCCATCATGACCATTCAGGTTAATTTTTTTCTCATCAGAGAACAAAACCTTCGTCCACTTTTCTCCGTCTCATGTTTGGTGCTTCTCAGCAAAGTTTAACCGAGCTGTTTCGTGGTGTGGATGGAGGCGTGGCCTTTGAAGACGTCTATGGTTTTTAAAGCCTTTCTCTCGTAGATGTCGTCTTATTGTTCTTAAGCTGCAATCTGCGTCTGTAAGGGCCTTAATCTGGTTCGACAATCGGATGGTGTCTTGCTGAACAATCCGTCGAATCCTCCTGCTTAACGCCGGCGAAATTTCTTGGGCCGACCACTTGAGATTCTCGTTCCGTACTCCTCAGGATCTTTTAAGAAATTTACAACAACAGTTTTACTACACCCAATCTCACCAGCGATGAGACGTTGAGATAGACTTTGCTTTTGCAGCTCGACAATTCTCCCACGTTCAAACTCTGTCAACGTTTTAGCCTTTGCCATGTTTTACTCAGTGTAACATAGGAGATGTCAGTGGGAGATGTTGACAACGCTAATGCTTGAACACAAATTTCGTTACGTGTTTACCGATTAACGCTTCGTTTCAGTATGGTCTTAAACTTTTGACCAGCTAGTATTTAGGCTAATTTCATAGTGTTCACATTTTCCCTATTAAATGCTAAAAAAGGTTTTTATTTTTATTTTCCCTTTTCTTATTTTCATTTTCCGAAGCTCAACTCAAATAAGTGGTTGAGTCTAACAACGCAAAATGTATATTTTTTCTTTATGTTCATTGGCCCTAAGATTTTGGCCAGCAGTGAATGTGTGTTTTCCTAATAGCAAAGCCACATCGACTCTACCGAATCCTTGATATTAAGCGTTGTAAATCCGTAAACTTACCGCTGAACCAGCGGGGGGATATTTACAATATCAGAAAAATAAGGACATGTTTCGCGTTTTTTGCACGTGCTTCTTTAAACAGCAGACCCGGAAGACTTTGCTAAGAATTTTGTATTGTTGGTTTAATTTATTAGTTAGCCTATCGTCGAGTTATCTCGTTGTTTGCTCTGTTACATTTGTCCTGTCAATATATCCGTGACTAAAGTAGGCCTAACAGCGCCAATTCAACAAAACTACAGTTTAGAAGTGGCTACCCGTGCCGTCTGCAAAATGAAGTGGCCACGCTCGAGATAAGAAAGCGTTCGTCGCGTACACGTGTGCATCTCGTGACGAACAGAGCCACCCATGTGACTGGAAACACTTCGTCGTCCCTCAAGACCCCGCAAATATTTAGCGTTCCAGCACCCTCAGCAGGATCTCGCTGCAGTGTGGCCATAAGAGCATTTCCAGGTCATCCCTCCTCACTCCTCCTTACAAGGGTGTTGGAAGTGGACCGGGGAAAAGAAAACTTCTTAGAGTGTCAGAAAAACCAGAGTCTAACATTAAATGTTAATCAGAAACAGGTATCGCTGTTGTTTTGCATATTTGATAATGTCTCCATTCAGATAGATTGACTCAGTTTTACTGAAAATAACTAAGTCAGACACTGAAAGCTTCACAGAAAAAACAGTAATTAAAACTAGATATGAAACAATCTTCTGTAAACTATTATAAATGACCATCATACCTAGTGTGTTTTGAATTTCGCGCAAAGCTACACGAGGGCTTTCCGCTTTAGCCGTCCCTAATTTAGCAGAGTAAGACTAGAGGGAAGTCAGCTGGTCATTACCATCCGCCGCCAACTCTTGGGCTACTCTTTTACCAACGGGATTGACCGTCACATTATTACGCCCCGACGATTGAAAGGGCGAGCCTGTTTGGTGTGACTGGGATTCTAACCCGTGACCCTCGGATTATGAGTCAAACGCCTTAACACACTTGGCCATGCCGGGCCGAAATAAAGTTTGTAGAAAGTTAATTTATGGAAAGCGAATGCACAAAAGGAACTTAAACTGCATAATCGTCAGTTTAGCTGTAATGGACGATTTCTAAAGCGAGTTTCACAGCTTGTATTGTAATAACACAGATATAAGAGAATTAATTTCTCTTGTCAATGGGTGTTATAAAGTAACTGAACCAGACACTGTGAACTTTTATAAAAAAGATACAATTATTTGAAGCTCTAAATACAACTGTGATAATCACAGAGTGAAATGAATTGTTTTATACGAACATTTTACATGTTTCTAATATATTATTTTGAAACAAGTAAATTGTGTATTGTCCATTTATTGTTGAAATATATCGCCAACAAATCTGAGACACCCACTTTAAAGAATCTAACTGACAAAACGTGATAGATGGCGAGCGAGCCAGGATTATACACTGGCAGCTGGTGGTAGAAGTAAGCGTGAGCAACAGCAGACATAAGCGTGAGCAACAGCAGACACAAGCGTGTATATGACAGCTTTAATGGTGGAAAAAATAGTATAGGATTTTAAATTGTGTTGTACAACCATGTCAGCTGATTTTGATAAATGAATAGAGAAACCTGGGCAACTTGGGCTAAAACATACCAACCTAAGAATGTTTGTTGAACAACATCAAAACTAGAGAGAGAGAATAGTAATACAACAGAGAGAGAAAAGAACGAAAACAGGGAGAGAGAGAGAGTATCAGCACCAACTGGGATTACTTAGTTTAGTATTAGCACCAACTGGATTACTTAGTTCAGTATCAGCACCAACTAGGATTACTTAGTTCAGTATCAGCACCAACTGGGATTACTTAGTTCAGTATCAGCACCAACTGGGATTACTTCGTTTAGTATCAGCACCAACTGGGATTACATAGTTCAGTATCAGCACCAACTGGAATGGCTTAGTTCAGTATCAGCATCAACTGGAATTACTTAGTTCAGTATCAGCACCAACTAGGATTACTTAGTTCAGTATCAGCATCAACTGGGATTACTTAGTTCAGTACCAGCACCAACTAGGATTACTTAGTTCAGTATCAGCACCAACTGGGATTACTTAGTTCAGTATCAGCACCAACTGGGATTACTTCGTTTAGTATCAGCACCAACTGGGATTACATAGTTCAGTATCAGCACCAACTGGAATGGCTTAGTTCAGTACCAGCACCAACTGGGATTAGTTAGTTCAGTATCAGCACCAACTAGGATTACTTAGTTCAGTATCAGCATCAACTGGGATTACTTAGTTCAGTATCAGCATCAACTGAGATTACTTAGTTCAGTATCAGCATCAACTGGGATTACTTAGTTCAGTATCAGCAACAACTGGGATTACTTAGTTCAGTATCAGCACCAACAGGGATTACTTGGTTCAGTATCAGCACCAACTGGGATTACTTAGTTCGCCTAACCGAAGAGAAAGGGTCCAAGAATGACAATGGGGTCAGAACAAGTCAGTGCAAGATGTCCAGATTTGACCATTAGGGAGAAATGTAAATGATTCACCCATATTCGGAGTTGGAACAAAGACAACTAGACAGCTTGTCGCAGCTCCTTTCGCACATAAAAAAAAGCCTACATGACGTCAGAAGATGCTATAGAGTATGACCAGTTAAAATTGGTTTTCCTGAAACACTCTGAACCTACCGAGGATGATTTCACTGGGAATTGAGAGAAGTCAAACCTAACATTGAAAATCTGTATTTCAGTTTGGGTCAGGCCTGTAGTGATACATCACTAGATAAACTGACATGGCCAAGTGTGAACATGATTGATAGATATACATGGCCAAGCGTGAACATGATTGATAGATATACTAATACGTAAACAGTTCATTAGTAATCATGTGCTCAAGTGAAATGTTCCTAAAGCTCCAAAACACGTGGACAAGATTTACTTGTCTACAGCGTCTTCTGTCACTGTTACACATTGTTTACTTATTTACTTGTTTATAGTGTCTTCTGTCACTGTTACACATTGTTTACTTATTTACTTGTGTACAGCGTCTTCTGTCACTGTTACACATTGTTTACTTATTTACTTGTTTATAGCGTCTTCTGTCACTGTAACACATTGTTTACTTATTTACTTGTGTACAGCGTCTTCTGTCACTGTTACACATTGTTTACTTATTTACTTGTTTATAGCGTTTTCTGTCACTGTTACACCTTGTTTACGTATTTACTTGTTTATAGCGTTTTCTGTCACTGTTACACCTTGTTTACTTAATTACTTGTTTATAGCGTCTTCTGTCACTGTTACACATTGTTTACTTATTTACTTGTTTATAGCGTCTTCTGTCACTGTTACGCATTGTTTACTTATTTACTTGTCTACAGCGTTTTCTGTCACTGTTACGCATTGTTTACTTATTTACTTGTTTATAGCGTCTTCTGTCACTGTTACACATTGTTTACTTACTTACTTGTCTACAGCGTCTTCTGTCACTGTTAGGCGTTGTTTACTTATATACTTGTTTATAGCGTCTTCTGTCACTGTTACACATTGTTTACTTACTTACTTGTCTACAGCGTCTTCTGTCACTGTTACACATTGTTTACTTATTTACTTGTTTATAGCGTCTTCTGTCACTGTTACACATTGTTTACTTATTTACTTGTCTTCAACGTCTTCTGTCACTGTTACGCATTGTTTACTTATTTACTTGTTTATAGCGTCTTCTGTCACTGTTACACATTGTTTACATATTTACTTGTTTATAGCGTCTTCTGTCACTGTTACGCATTGTTTACTTATTTACTTGTTTATAGCGTCTTCTGTCACTGTTACGCATTGTTTACTTATTTACTTGTTTATAACGTCTTCTGTCATTGTTACACATTGTTTACTTGTTTAGTTGTGTACAGCGTCTTCTGTCACTGTTACACATTGTTTACTTATTTACTTGTTTATAGCGTCTTCTGTCACTGTTACATATTGTTTACTTATATACTTGTTTATAGCGTCTTCTTTCACTGTTACACATTGTTTACTTATTTGCTTGTTTATGGCGTCTTCTGTCACTGTTACACATTGTTTACTTATTTACTTTGTTTACGGCGTCTTCTGTCACTGTTACACATTGTTTGCTTATTTACTTGTTTATAGCGTCTTCTGTCACTGTTACACATTGTTTTGCTTATTTACTTGTTTATGGCGTCTTCTGTCACTGTTACACATTGTTTTGCTTATTTACTTGTCTGGAGCATCTTCTGTTACTGTTACACATTGTTTACTTATTTACTTGTTTATAGCGTCTTCTGTCACTGTTACACATTGTTTACTTATTTATTTGTTTATAGCGTCTTCTGTCACTGTTACACATTGTTTACTTATTTAGTTGTTGTATAGCGTCTTCTGTCACTGTTACACATTGTTTACTTATTTACTTGTTTATAGCGTCTTCTGTCACTGTTACACATTGTTTACTTATTTGCTTTTGTACAGCGTCTTCTGTCACTGTTACACATTGTTTGCTTATTTACTTGTTTATAGCGTCTTCTGTCACTGTTACGCATTGTTTGCTTATTTACTTGTTTATAGCGTCTTCTGTCACTGTTACACATTGTTTTGCTTATTTACTTGTTCTATGGCGTCTTCTGTCACTGTTACACATTGTTTACTTATTTACTTGTTTATGGCGTCTTCTGTCACTGTTACACATTGTTTACTTATTTATTTGTTTATGGCGTCTTCTGTCACTGTTACACATTGTTTGCTTATTTGCTTGTGTACGGCGTCTTCTTTCACTGTTACACATTGTTTACTTATTTATTTGTTTATGGCGTCTTCTGTCACTGTTACACATTGTTTGCTTATTTGCTTGTTTATAGCGTCTTCTGTCACTGTTACACATTGTTTGCTTATTTGCTTGTTTATAAGCGTCTTCTGTCACTGTTACACATTGTTTACTTATTTACTTGTTTATAGCGTCTTCTGTCACTGTTACACATTGTTTACTTATTTACTTGTTTATGGCGTCTTCTGTCACTGTTACACATTGTTTACTTATTTACTTGTTTATGGCGTCTTCTTTCACTGTTACACATTGTTTACTTATTTACTTGTTTATGGCGTTTTCTGTCACTGTTACACATTGTTTGCTTATTTACTTGTCTACAGCGTCTTCTGTCACTGTTACACATTGTTTACTTATTTACTTGTTTATTGCGTCTTCTGTCATTGTTACACATTGTTTACTTATTTACTTGTCTACAGCGTCTTCTGTCACTGTTACCATATTATTTTCCTGTTTGCCTGTCTACGTTGTCAACTGTCACTGTTATCACGTTATTTATTCAGCTATTTCTCCATAATGACTTCTGTTACTGTTTGTCATGCTAGCTATTTATTTGAATGGATTCATACATACATAGCGACAAACATACTTCAGCAAACTTGAATAATCCTCAGAGAAATCACGTGATGGATTCTGGAAGTTGACCTTACAATCTACTTGTGATGCTACTAATGTGAAATCAATTCAAGTCCTTCACCCCACACTCATAAAATCACCTTGTTAATATGTGTATACAGATATGGGAGAGTTGGGGGAATGGTACTTCTGAGAATTGGGACACCTCTCAGGCTTATTGACCAATTAAGAAAAGATAATACGATTGTGCGGACCTGTAGGTCTTTCTTGAGGTAAGTGTTGCAATCACAATTCATTTGTAAAAGTTAATTTTATGCAGGTTTACTATGCCTTCTTGTGACTGAGGTGACTTCTGTCAAAGAAAACTAGGTACATGTCATAAGTTCGTGAAACACCTGAATCATTTGTGAATTAATTACGAGTAAAAAATATTGCTGAACATTTGTGAGAGATTCCAGCTGGATAAAACAGGAACACCTTTCCCAGTTCTCCCTGGTATCCATTTACTCATTGTTTCAGAAAAGCTTAAAGAGACCAAGATGTTATAAAAACTGGCATGTTTTTCTTTTGTAAGACACATTTTGTATAACACGAAATGAGATAAACTTTCAAGTTAGTTTTCGAAACCTTGATGTGGATAAGCTAAGAAGACTATTGGTTATTTTGTGTAACAGACAGTATTAAGTTACATATGGATAAGTTAAGAAGACCATTGGTTATTTTGTGTAGCTGACAGTATTAAGTTACATATGAATAAGCTAAGAAGTCTATTGGTTATTTTCTGTAACAGACAGTATTAAGTTAGATATGGATAAGCTAAGAAGACTATTGGTTATTTTGTGTAGCAGACAGTATTACGTTAGATATGAATAAGCTAAGAAGTCTATTGGTTATTTTGTGTAACAGACAGTGTTAGTTAGATATAGTTAAGCTAAGACTATTTGTTATTTTGTGTAACAGACAGTGTTAGTTAGATATGGTTAAGCTAAGACTATTGGTTATTTTGTGTAACAAACAGTGTTAGTTAGATATGGTTAAGCTAAGACTATTGGTTATTTTGTGTGGCAGACAGTGTTAGTTAGATATGGTTAGCTAAGACTATTGGTTATTTTGTGTAACAGACAGTGTTAGTTAGATATGGTTAAGCTGAGACTATTGGTTATTTTGTGTGGCAGACAGTGTTAGTTAGATATGGTTAAGCTAAGACTATTTGTTATTTTGTGTAACAGACAGTGTTAGTTAGATATGGTTAAGCTAAGACTATTGGTTATTTTGTGTAACAGACAGTGTTAGTTAGATATGGTTAAGCTAAGACTATTGGTTATTTTGTGTGGCAGACAGTGTTAGTTAGATATGGTTAAGCTAAGACTATTGGTTATTTTGTGTAACAGACAGTGTTAGTTAGATATGGTTAAGCTAAGACTATTGGTTATTTTGTGTGGCAGACAGTGTTAGTTAGATATGGTTAAGCTAAGACTATTGGTTATTTTGTGTGGCAGACAGTGTTAGTTAGATATGGTTAAGCTAAGACTATTGGTTATTTTGTGTAACAGACAGTGTTGGTTAGATATGGTTAAGCTAAGACTATTGGTTATTTTGTGTAACAGACAGTGTTAGTTAGATATGGTTAAGCTAAGACTATTGGTTATTTTGTGTGGCAGACAGTGTTAGTTAGATATGGTTAAGCTAAGACTATTGGTTATTTTGTGTAACAGACAGTGTTAGTTAGATATGGTTAAGCTAAGACTATTGGTTATTTTGTGTGGTAGACAGTGTTAGTTAGATATGGTTAAGCTAAGACTATTGGTTATTTTGTGTGGCAGACATTGCCCTGGACTATTTATCCAGACTTCTCTTTAATACTTTTCAATGTATGTTCTATCATGTTACCACGTTAATGACATTATTTAATATGTAAAGTTAAACGTCAAATGTGTGTCTCCATTCGCTTTATATTCGCCTACAATTAAGTTGCTCCCTAAATGTAAATTGAGTGATTGTTGCTTAATAAAATTCTTTTTGGGACATGTTTCGTGCCAAACCTAATTACATTTGCCTGATAGTATTATTACATGATAATTACTTGTTTATTTCAGAAAATATACAAATAAACCACAAATTTTATAGGATTACATGTCTTGGATATGAAATAATGATATTTCATGAAATATGTTATATTGATGTCCCAGTTCATCCGAAAACTTAAATGTACCTTGAAAACAACATAAAAATTACAAAAATAAATATAATATAAACCGTATAATGAACATTTTCCTACTTTAGGATTCCCTGAACCATTTAGTTTGCCTTCCCTCGTGGCACAACGATATGCCTGCGGACTTACAACGCTATAAACCAGGTTTAGATACCAGTGATGGGCAGAGCACAGATAGCCCATTGTATAGTTTTGCACTTAATTTCAAACAAACAAACAAACAATTTAATTCAACTAAACCCACTGCCCATCTTTTACCACTGGATCGCGACAAGGCCAAAGACATCAGACATGATATCATGTCCCACTTTCCCCCAGACAGACATTTATATACCTATCTGCAAGTCATTTTTCAGTGAATGCTGAAAGGTGACATCATTAGACATCTCCCTAACGAGCTCTTCCATTTCCTATTATTCGCTTAGATTGTAAACAAATTTATATAATGAGGTAAAAAGATTAATTACGAACTCTTGATCACCAAGTCGTTTGTTAGAGACTTTAGAAAAGTGCACACGTGGAAACTTGACGAAGACAAAGACAACTTTCTCGTTGTTGTGAAATCAGCAAGTTCCAATTACAGACAAAACACAAGTTTCATTTTTCGTTTTTTCTCCTCGGGTTCTTAGAATATATACCTCAATAAATGAGGTATCTTACAGTACTGTAAGCTATAACTATACTTGTTAACAGTCCCAAAACGTAACAATACCGGAATGCACATGATTAGAAGGAACTGTGTACAGAATAAATACGTCACAAGTTATTGAATAGATTTCTTTGTCTTTTTTTTTTTTAATTTCGCAAAAAGCTGCACGAACACTATCTGCGCTAGCCATCCTTAATTTATCAGTGTAAGACTAGAGGGAAGACAGCTAGTCATCACCACCCACCCCCAACTCTTGGGTTACTCTTTTATAAACGAATAGTGGGATTGACCGTCACAAAATAACGGCCCCACGACTGAAAGCGTGAGCATGTTTGGTGCGACGGGGATTCGAACCCGCGACCCTCAGTTTACGAGTCGAACGTCTTAACCACCTGGCCAGGCCCGGCCGGAGTTTCTTTCCTTATGTATATTACTACTACTTGAAGCGGTATGATTTTATGGGAGAAGTGGTTATATTTTTACTTCGTGTATGCACTATAGTTCTATTATAGTTACCAATCAGAAAAACGTTGTGACCTGTAACCTGCAGAGGACGCTAGAATGTCTTTCCCATAAACCTCGAGTGTGTTAATCTAGTTTAATATAAGAGATACGTATTCGTGTGTTAGTGAGATGCTACACAAGTGAGACTCATTTTAACTCTCAGTATTTTATTTTTTCACTTTTAATTTCATTACAAAAAAGTGGGGGAGCCACTTGTCTTTATACCTAAATTAACTGCACAGGTAAATACGGTGTAACTTGGAAGATATATGTGATCCATCGGCGAGACGGCGATATATTTTCAATCTTACAGCGCTAAATTAAGGTCTTCGATTCCTGTCGGCGAACGTGGCAGACAGCTGAACGTGACTTTGCTTTAAAACAAACAAGCATAGAATTGTTTGTTAGTGTTAGAGGAAAAGCGGAATGGCCTACATTTTAATATTTGAGATCAGTGACTAATATTCTTTACGTTAAAAGTACTGAATCCTATCTCTTAACAGGAGGGTGAGTGTATTAGTGATTGACAGGTCGGACTGAGAATCTGAGGGCACATGGTGCGCGTTCTTTTGCTCTAGAGTCGTGTTTCCTACTTTGAGGGACGTGAATGCATTATAAGAGCGACAGTCAAATCCCACAATTCAGTTGGAGTAGCTCAAGAGTTAGTGCTGAATACTGTCGACCAACCTTCGTCCAGTTAAGCCTATTTCAGATAACTGTTTGTTTTGGATATTGAAACAAAACTACCCAGTATCCGAAACAAACAATTGTCTTAAATAGAGCTTTATTGGGATAGACTTTTTTTTTCCATTTCGTATTTAGATTGAACCTTTGTGCGAAAGCTTTGTGCATTTGGCAAAGTCGTTAACCCTTGTTTAAGAGAAAGTTTAGTCAGAAGAGACAATATTCGATTAAAAACATTTCTGGACACTGCTCTTGTCCCCCAATGGTACAGCTGTAAGTCTACGGATTTACAACGTTAAAATCAGAAGTTCGATTCCCATCGGTAGACACAGCAGATAGCCCGACATGGCTTTGCTATAAGAAAACATACACACACACACACACACACTTGATCTACTTGTCTAATTAAGTACCACTTTTCTAACTGGTCTGAGCGAGGTCAACGTTATAAGCCTGCCGGATATGTTCTGTTTTTGGGCTTCATTATATCTAAAAAATATACACACAAATATGGCCCACTCTTTCGAGCCATGGGTGCGTTATAATAGTGACAGTCAACTTCCACTATTTATCTTGACAAGAGTAGCCCAAGAACTGGCGACACATGGCGTCGACTGATTTCCCTCTAGTCTTATAGGTTAAAAATTAGAAACGGCTAGCACAGATAGCCTATGAGTTGCTTTGAGCGAAATTGAAGAAATAAACAAAATCTACGAACTGTCCTAAGCTCTAAATCAGACCAATGTATTTATGAATTTGTACATTTTAAACATAAATAAAATAGATGGTCGATAACAACAACTCTTACATCTATTGTGTCTTCTTTGCTCTATGGCATCTTTACTTTCCGGTACGTCTTTCATTCCATTACATTTTTATTTTGTTCTATAAGATTCATAAAAAGACTTTAACTTCGTACGCTATGTCTATGTCTTAATTTCGTAATTTTAGACAATAAGTAATTTAATATCCCTTAAATATTTTGGGGTTTGTTTTGGGCACAGTAAATGATAGAATAATGTGGTTTGGTTTGTTTTGAATTTCGCGCAAAGCTACACGATGGCTATTTGTGCTAGCAGTCCCTTTTAGAAGGAAGTCATCTAGTCATCACCACCCATCTCCAACTCTCGACCTACTCTTTTACCAATTATTAATGGGATTGACCGTCGCATTATAACGCCCCCAAGGCTGAAAGGGCGAGCATGTTTGGTGTGACGGGGATTCGAACCCGCGACCCTCGGATTAGTGTCGAGTGCCCTGACCACCTGGCCATGCCGAGCTTTAGAATAATGTAAGGTAGGAGTTTTTTGACATAGAAACATATAACTTATATTGTCTCTAATTCTTTCAGTTGCAAATTTGTCTAAATATCGTGCCTTGATTTGGAACATTTTAATATTATTATTTTCGTTTTTGCATCCAGAATATTTAAATGTTGAGATGTCATATTAATTACCACAGTTTTGAAACTTGTTTTGTAACGAATATCAAATCTCTAAATAAAAAAAAACTGCATTTTCAAAATTAACACAAAATTAAGGGCCTCTAACGATAGTTCTTTGTTTTTTTAATTTCCCACTACAACCTTTCCACCATGTTCGGCGGATGAATTTTCTTTCACTATTGAATCGATGACTTCAAAATCGAAAGAAACTAGTCTATCCCAGCAAATGTCTTCCTCTCCACTTGTCCATTCTAGCGAGAGTAATAACCTTCAGAGGTATCTAGAAGGTGGGCGTTGGTACCCAGTGATTACAGCCATGAGGTCTTCTTTCATGAAGTCTGAAGATGATAGGTTAACCGATTTGGTGACACTCAAACATTTGATTAGAACACTAGAGAACAGTGTGGTAACTAGTAACATAACCGCAATTAAAGACCTCGCACGCGAGATCGACGATGTGTCCTCACTTCCTAAAGAGATGAAGAACTCGACAGATTTACGAATACTTGTTGAGATGACCATGATAAGAGAAGTATAAAAGGCGACAGGACACGAAGAGATCACTCAACACTTGATGTAATTAAAAACTTTCCTGAGTAACACCACGCTGGGTAATTATACCCAACATGTCCCCCACATTCTCAACACTTGATGTAATTAAAAACTTTCCTGAGTAACACCATGCTGGGTTATTATACCCAACATGTCCCTCACATTCTCAACACTTGATGTAATTAAAAACTTTCCTGAGTAACACCATGCTGGGTTATTATACCCAACATGTCCCTCACATTCTCAACACTTGATGTAATTAAACACTTTCCTGAGTAACACCACGCTGGACTATTACACCCAACATGTCCCCCACGTTCTCAACACTTGATGTAATTAAAAACTTTCCTGAGTAACACCACGCTGGACTATTACACCCAACATGTCCCCCACGTTCTCAACACTTGACTGTAATTAAAACTTTCCTGAGTAACACCACGCTGGACTATTACGCAACATGTCCCCACGTTCTCAACACTTGACTGTAATTAAAAACGTACCTGAGTAACACCATGCTGGGTTATTATACCCAACATGTCCCTCACATTCTCAACACTTGACTGTAATTAAAAACGTTCCTGAGTAACACCATGCTGGGTTATTATACCCAACATGTCCCCCACATTCTCAACACTTGACTGTAATTAAAAACTTTTCTGAGTAACACCACGCTGGGCTATTCTACCCAACATGTCCCCCACATTCTCAACACTTGACTGTGATTGAAAACTTTCCTGAGTAACACCACGCTGGACTATTACACCCAACATGTCCCCCACGTTCTCAACACTTGACTGTAATTAAAAACGTACCTGAGTAACATCATGCTGGGTTATTATACCCAACATGTCCCCCACATTCTCAACACTTGACTGTAATTAAAAACGTTCCTGAGTAACACCATGCTGGGTTATTATACCCAACATGTCCCCCACATTCTCAACACTTGACTGTAATTAAAAACGTTCCTGAGTAACATCATGCTGGGTTATTATACCCAACATGTCCTCCACATTCTCAACACTTGACTGTAATTAAAAACTTTCCTGAGTAACACCATGCTGGGTTATTATACCCAACATGTCTCCCACATTCTCAACACTTGACTGTAATTAAAAACTTTTCTGAGTAACACCACGCTGGGCTATTCTACCCAACATGTCCCCCACATTCTCAACACTTGACTGTGATTGAAAACTTTCCTGAGTAACACCACGCTGGGCTATTCTACCCAACATGTCCCCCACATTCTCAACACTTGACTGTGATTGAAAACTTTCCTGAGTAACACCATGCTGGGTTATTATACCCAACATGTCCCCCACATTCTCAACACTTGACTGTAATTAAAAACGTTCCTGATTAACACCATGCTGGGTTATTTTACCCAACATGTCCCCCACATACTCAACACTTGACTGTGATTGAAAACTTTCCTGAGTAACACCACGCTGGGCTATTCTACCCAACATGTCCCCCACATTCTCAACACTTGACTGTGATTGAAAACTTTCCTGAGTAACACCATGCTGGGTTATTACACCCAACATGTCCCCCACGTTCTCAACACTTGATGTAATTAAAAACTTTCCTGAGTAACACCACGCTGGACTATTACACCCAACATGTCCCCCACGTTCTCAACACTTGACTGTAATTAAAAACGTACCTGAGTAACACCATGCTGGGTTATTATACCCAACATGTCCCCCACATTCTCAACACTTGACTGTAATTAAAAACGTTCCTGAGTAACACCATGCTGGGTTATTATACCCAACATGTCCCCACATTCTCAACACTTGACTGTAATTAAAAACGTTCCTGATTAACACCATGCTGGGTTATTATACCCAACATGTCCCCCACATTCTCAACACTTGACTGTGATTAAAAACTTTCCTGAGTAACACCATGCTGGGTTATTATACCAAACATGTCCCCCACATTCTCAACAGTTGACTGTAATTAAAAACGTTCCTGAGTAACACCATGCTGGGTTATTATACCAAACATGTCCCCCACATTCTCAACACTTGACTGTAATTAAAAACGTTCCTGATTAACACCATGCTGGGTTATTTTACCCAACATGTCCCCCACGTTCTGAGACAGGAACCAGTTACAACTAACCATACCTAGTGAATACTGTCGTAATAAGAACCTGGAACCCCCACTGACAACGAAGTAGAGAAGGACCCTAAAGAGACTTGCTAAGTAAAGTATTCTAGCACATAAAAACGATTAAAGCTTCACTAATAACTTTAACTGATGATAAATACGTTAATACGCGACTCTGGGGTACACCAGGCTTCTCATTTCAACGGAAAAAATACAACAATGATACAAAAATAGTCGTTACATATATAGGTGTCACATAACGATATTTCATATCCAGTAATTCCATAACAATGATATATATACATACATACACCCAGTCGTAACATAAGAGTGATATATAAATACACACACAATTGTACATATCCAGTCTTTACGAAATAATAATGTATGTAAATATTGTTACCATATAACAATGATATACATCCAACTGTCACGCAACGGTGACGTACCAGTATATCCAGACGTTCAAGCAAACGATAAGAACAACTTAAGTGTATTTAAAAATACAAAAATGGATTAGACAACTGCAAGAAACCATCATTTTTTTTCCAAAACGCTTACAAAATTAACTTACTAACGTACAAACCTGGAAGTTAAGATATCCACAAACATTGTCATATTTTTGTGATGTTCCAGAGAGTAAGATAAATATAAACTTTTGTAAATATGTGACTTAACACTTTGTTTTTCTTTCCTCAATGGCCCGGCATGGCCAAGCGTGTTAAGGCGTTCAACTCGTAATCCGAGGGTCGCGGGTTCGAATCCCCGTCGCGCCAAACATGCTCGCCCTTTCAGCCGTGGAGGCGTTATAATGTGACGGTTAATCCAATTATTCGTTGGTAAAATAGTAGCCCAAGAGTTGGCGATGGGTGGTGATGACTAGCTGCCTTCCCTCTAGTCTTACACTGCTAAATTAATGACGGCTAGTACAGATAGCCCTCGAGTAGCTTTGTGCGAAATTCAAAAAACAAACAAACTTTTCTCAATATGAGTACAATAAAACCAAATTTAAATACCATCATTTTACCTTAATCTTGTTAATACAGATATAACTTATTAATATACATTTGTTTGGTGGAGTCTATAATACATTCACCATATCACAAACATTAAATATTACTTGTAATCTTCTGTATTTCATATTTATTCAATAAAAAAATATTCTTTCTGGAATATGTAATTATCTGTTGGTTGTCCGTGTATTTGTGTCGACGGTTGATCTGATGGGTGAAGTTGATAATCACTACAGAATTTTTTTTTGTCGTTAAACATAAATCTACACAATGGGCTCTCTGTTCTATGCCCACCAAGGGTATAAAAAACCAGTTTACAGAGCTGTACGTCTGCAGAAGTGTTACCCTTAGGACCCCTCCCGTCAGTGGCACAGTAACATTAATAAGAGATGTAAAATTCAGGTGATCGTGGGAAGAGCACGGCTTAGTGATTAGCGATTCATGTTGTACATCTGAGGGCCCAGAGCTCGCATCCCTTTATCGTAAAAACGCTTTCCACAATGTGGAACCGTGGGCACCTTCTCAGAGTGACGGCCGAATGCCACTTTTTGATTATAATATTCCAATATTTGGTGGCAAGTGCTGTTGACCTGCCGTCTTTCTTTCAGCCTATCTGTGTAAAATTTTGGACGGCTATTTTAACTAGTTCTTTTGTGGCAACTTTTCATCAAATGAACAAAACTGTCACTTATACAGAAGACAGCTAGTTAACAACACCCACTGCCAACTTTTGGGCTACTATTTTACCAACGGTAAAATTGGACAGTGGAATTGGCCATTACTTTATAACGTTTCTCCACGATTGAAAAGGGGTGCTAAATTTCTGCCACGCAGATTTCAGGCCGAGCTTCCCAACAACTAAGCCTTTTGCATTGAACAACACATTATATAACAAAACATGAAAGGATTTTAGCTTGAGATCTACACCCGCATAAGGAAACTTAAGGCTGCCATGCTATGGCTCAAAAAAGTGGAAAAGGCGGCCCACGCCCACACTTACAACAGATCTTTTCATACCGGGTGCGAATGACAATGTATATTTAAGTTACGATTATATTGTAGTAAGCTATATATTTAATGTTGTGTATATATATATTGAATTAGTTTGTACAATAGGCCCGGCATGGCCAGGTTAGTTAAGGAGCTCGACTCGTAATCCGACGGTCGCGGGTTCGAATCCCGGTCGCACCAAACATGCTCGCCCTTTCAGCCATGGAAGCTTTATAATGTGAAGGTCAATTCCACTATTCGTTGGTAAAAGAGTAGCCCAAGAGTTGGCGGCGGGCGGTGGTGACTAGCTGACTTTCCTCCAGTCTTACATTGCTAAATAAGGGACCCGCAGATAGCCCTCGCGTAGCTTTGCGCGAAATTAAAAAAAACAAACAACCAAACAAAATTTGTACAATTAATTTGAGTTTTACGTTAGTCTAAAAACCAGTTAGGGCCGTTTGAAAGAAATGTTTTAAATTAAGTTGAAATTTAATTTAATGAATGAAAACTCTGACTAAGACTTAAGAGATGTTACTGCAAAGCTTTTGATGCAGTAATGCGATAGTGATCTGTAATTGGATGTTCGTCACATTACGTCTCAGGTCATGATGGCCCGTACCGTATTGTACTTGGCATCATGTCTAATGATATACGAAGCCTCCGTATTTTATTTTGTGCTTTCACCGTAAGCGTTATATCGTAATACTGTCTGTTGTATGTCCATGTAACTACTTTACAGGATGTGGATGAATCTTCCACAAAATTGGTATAGAGGTTCATTATGTTCGTGGAGAAATATTTATGAGTTTTCAGTGTTCCACTTTGCGACTTTTTTATGTTCTAAGATAACCTTTAATTAGTGATAAATCTCCGTAACTTCCGTTCAGGGTAGAGGATGGGTACTCCAGCTTGTTTATAGAGAGTAGAAAATCAGTACTCCAATATCTTATTATAGATAAGTAATAGGTTCTAAATTTAGAAAGAACTGAGCGGATATGTCACCCACATTTTAACAAGCTTCTGTTCTAGCACATCTGCATAACAGTCAAAACTTTAAGATCAGGAAACATGTTATATGCATATATGATAAAATCTACCAATAAAACCTTTTACTCGATACAAAAATGCTAAAAGTTATTTTAAAATACTTTTAATAAATAAATAACCACGTGGCAAAAATGCACGAAAGTAGCAAATTCGTTAATATGGAATAGAAAACATTTTGTGTGTGTGTGTGTGTTTGACCTTACCTTTTTCGTGTTTGTTTGTCTTTTCGTTTTCGTATTTTTACAGTAGTTTAGTAATGATTATGTAAAGATGAATGAAGTTATAGCTTCTAAAGCGAAAATGTACTGTTATATCAAAGAGAGCCTAAAAAATCAAAAACTGTATTACGATACCAGAAGAGCCCACACGCGCGAAAACGCGTTAATGATACGAGTAGAACGCGCACGACTTTTGTTTGTTTTGCAACCCAAGTTCGATGTTGAAACAAGGTAATTAAAGAAGTGAAAGTAATTATTAATGTACCCATGAAACACTAAAACTCCTACTCAATGTAAGTTTCAGAAATGAAACTGGTTAAAAAGAGAACGACTGAATAACAGAAATGAACTCCAGATGAATTAATTTTCACCTTTATTGAAGCAGTGAATATCTTGTCTCTTCATTTAAGAGCAAAATAATCGCGGGTAATCGAACCACTGATTATAGCGTTATGATTGCGTAATGTTTCCGCTATTCGACCAAGATACACTAGTAAACATATCTAATCATTTGCTACAAATATAAAAACGAAGAAACTCAAACTAGGGATACGCTGTTGTTGTGCAGCGTCCACTAGTGTAAATAACGCACAGTGTGGTGTTATTTTCCATGAAATTAATGGCCTCTAAACATAAGCGTACCTAAGTGATTGACAAGCTAACGGGCTGATAGGCATGAAACAGCTGACTTTGCGTTAATCATCCTTAAAACTGTCTGTAAGGAAAGATGTATAGAGCCTCAGAATTCTAAACGAAAGAAAGAGCAGTCTCGTTAAGATAGTATAGCGTTGCATAAGTCTGGTTCATTCCAACAATCAACGTACTAACAACAAAGACTTTGCTTTAGTTTTGCTTCAGTTAATTTACCTCATTAGGCTTAGCAGAGGGTTTTATATGGTTTTCCTCAGGATAGCAACGTGCCACGGAGAAAGCAAACAAATAGATTTACGCGCTCTTAATTGTAAACACTTTATCACTTTATTTTCAATAAAATAAATAATTAACGCAAATTAATTATCGTAACTATAGTAATCAACATCAGTTGCTTTGTAACATTTATCGTAATAAATTACATTTTTTCTCCAGAGATGTTTCTAATGTCAGCGAATATCACTGAACTTTTTTAACCCTAAATTTAGGGTTGATTAGTCTTTTGGCGGCAATAATGTAGCATAACGCTACCTTCTCGTGAACATTTTGTATTATACATATATACTTTGAACAATGGTGAAATTATTTGAGCCTTACCTGGTTATCGCATATAAAGTTTTAACAATCATGCGTAATCAGAAATGTTTCATAAAATTAATGTTTTTTTACATAAAATTTTCAATTTGAATTAAAAAAAACCTCACTTGCTTTTAAACGTCAGATAGTCGAAAAAAATCCATATAAATGTTTTGTTGGTTTATTTATGTCTAAATATTTAAAACTGTCGTAATTTTTAAGCTTATCTTGCATGAACACATTACACAGATATAAATTAAACTCAGTTTTTTTTTTAGTTTGTGAGCAATTGATATCTGATCCTTCAAGGTTTTATCCAGTTTTAACACAATGTATTTCCCTTCTAAAACACAGGCCTAACCTTTTTTAGGCTTATAAGTTACATAAGCAGTAGTAATCTATTACCAATGTAAATATGCTGTGTAATTGCTATACACGTGTAACAATCCCCCAAAATAGGATTGGAGTTGCCATAAAGTAAGGGTGAAATATAAAAACCCTGTTTGCTGGTATAATTATTACGAAGTTTAACCTGACTTTCAAACATCTAGCAAAATACGCTCTAAGGAGAATACAAAGCAATTCGATATCAGTGAATTCGAATCAGTGGTGTTGGAGACTATACAATATTCTCGTAGAGGTCTGTTAAAACACAGATTCAATACAATTTAAATACATTTACCCTTCGTAACTAAAACGCACACAGAATTCTTAAAATCCAAGAATGGCGTGTTCTCTTCTTCTTACGTATTAAAAAAAAAACATAACATTCTACTGATCAAACTCCATAAGTTTTCGTTTATAAATATTTAGTTAAATGTAAATGTTTTATCAATTACCTAGTATGTTACTCTTCGAAACAATAATTTTGTTTGTTTTGTGTTGAATTTCACGCAAGGCTACACGAGGACTATCTGCGCTAGCTGTCCCTAATTTAGCAGTGAAAGACTAGAGAGAGAGACAGCTAGTGATCACTACCTATCGCCAACTCTTGGTCTACTTTTTTTACCAACGAATAGTGGGATTGACTGTCACATTATAACGCTCCCACGGCTGAAAGGGCGAGCATGTTTGGTGCGACGGGGATTCGAACCCGCGACCCTCAGATTACGAGTTGAGTTCCTTAACCCACCTGGCTATACCGGGCCGAAACCGACGGACTATACTTATTTAGAATTGCTATAATTATGCTGTTTATACGTTTTGTTCATTTTTTTTTGTTTGAAGTTAAGCGCAAAGCTACACAAATAGGTATTTGTGCTCTGCCCACTATGGATGTCGAAACCCGGTTTTTAGCATTGTAAATCCGCAGCCATACTGATGTGCTGTTGAAGGGGAAGGCAATTCGTATTCAGCTAGTAGGAAAGCCTACAGTACTTTTCAATTTGACTGTAATCAAAATTGGGAATTGTAGTTTGAGAAATTAATGTTGACACTATTTCAAACCCAGTTCGTTCACATTTTCTAAGAGTTTCTGGTTGTAGGCTTGAAGAAATAATATTTGTGTCTTGATTTAACTTCTTTTTGCACTTTGATGACGGTCCCTATTCCCCTTTTTTACGTCAACAATATTTACCAGTCTCATACATACACAACTATATATAAGACTCTCACTATTAAAATAGGTTCACAAAAATCACAGTTTAACCATTGTATATTGATGTATGTGAGAAACAAATAAATTTTATTAGTTTTTTTTATTATCCGTAATAGGAGTTTTAATGGTCAATAGATGGCACTTTTCACTGAATTATGTATTACCAATATCTTAACGACGAATTCTCATAAGCAAAAACCTCAGTGAATGAATGATTATAAACAGAAATAACTCAATTACTTTCACAATGTACACTTTTTGTATTATGTTGTATTTGTTTTTTATTGAATACAGTTTCTTTTTTCACTGTAACGTTTTCTTCGAGTGTTTGTAATATTCTCGGGGTAATGATTTATTTGTTTCCCCCGCTCTTCAAACTTTACATCGCCTCCACTGCAAAAATAAATAAAAAATTACTATCAGTTTTCTTATAGCTCAAGAATTCATCAATGCTAGTCCAGGCATTGGTTAAACACGTACACCATTAAGCCTAATCTCGATTACGCCATTGTATCAAAACAGTTACATTTAAATAATTAAATTTACTCCAACAGACAAATAGGTAATAATAGGTCACTTTATTGGCAGATATTTTAATAATAATATCCAAAATAAATGTTGTTCGTAGAGTATTCAGCATGTAAACATTGAACATTAAATGACAGATACGCCATCTTGAAAGTCAAAATAATTTCCAGTTCTTCAGAGCTTTTATTATAATTTCTTGAAGTTATTCATTTTGTTCAATACGTATCTATCTAAATAAGAATATTTTAAATGTTATTATTCCTGAAATTACTGCTACTATATCTTACAAGCCTAATATCTCAAAGTTTGTTAAATTAGAGTAAGACAAGCAGATACAACTAGTAATGTAGGTACGTGTATAGAGGTAAGTTGGGTTCTAGTATGTTCTAACGATTTCCCATGTTGAAATCCAAAACAGAGTTTGGAACCTTCTATGTGCTCTATCACAAAAACTAAACAAGGGCCCCGACAAACAATGATGGTAATATGACGGATATAATCAAACTAGCTGAAAATAAATACTGAATTTGTATTCTTAAGACGGCTAGGTTATCTCCAGGTTAAGAACCTGAGGATGACCTAACAAGGTCGAAACGTTGTTCTGTACTTTAATCTAATTAAACCTTTAATATCCATACCAACCGTCTTGAGAATACATTTTTACTTCAAGTAGGTTTTTTTCGTCATCAATAAATGTTAATTTTTTGCTCAAAACTGTAAATAAATGTGTTTTCACCATGTTTTGTAAAAAATAATTATATCATAGTAAAAAATATATTTATCTATTATTTTTCTAGTATTTCACAAAAATATTTTTTTTGTATATTTAGTAAATTGTAATTGTTTGTAATTTTCACTCATGTATATTTTAAGCTTATGTTTAAATCTGCTTTTTATAGATTGATTCACGTGAAAGAAAAAACCTCGCTGTTAAAGAAATATTTCTAGATGGTCAAATACTTACACAATATCTTACACTAAATTCTTAGAAGTCAGTAACAATGTATTTAGCGACATCTATTGGATTTAAAAGATATTTAAGTTGTTTTTGACACCTGCTGTCACTGGTGTTTATTATGTAATAAGATAGTCCCTGATTTAATTTATAATTGTATTTTTATTAAAGTAAAGGCGCCTTTTGTAAATATGATAATAAATGTAATTTTAAAAAAATTAGCATAAAATGCGAGACTTTCACATAATAGTCAAACGCCATAACAACAGTGACATCTGTAACAAAATGTTTACAAACAATTCATATCCCTAATGTAAACCATGATGTTATTGTTATTTTTTTCCTAATTTTAATGTCTTGCTCTAAACACGATTAATTGGTACTCAGAAAATCGGCCCGGCATGGCCAAGCGTGTTAAGGTGTTCGACTTATAATTCGTGCGTCGCGAGTTCGAATCCTGGTCTCACCAAACATACTCGCCCTTTTAGCCGTGGGGGCGTTATAATGTGACAGTTAATTCCCACTATTCGTTGGTAAAAGAGTGGCCCAAGAGTTGTCTGTGGGTGGTGATGACTAGCTGCCTTCCCTCTAGTCTTACACTACTAAATTAGGCGGCTAGCGCCGATAGCCCTCAGTAGCTTTGCGCAAAATTCAAAACAAACATACTCAGAAAATATTATAGGAATACTTTCTTAACTGAGATTTGAACTCGAGACTTCAACTTAAAATAATCCAGTAAGTCAATTTGAACGTTACCAACAAAGAATGGAACGTTCTTGCCAAAGATAGCGTTATGAACACACATCAAAATTCCTGGTAAGTACTTAGCCTTAAAGTAAAAGCTGGGGCTAAAATCAGGGGTTCGACTTCCATCGGTGAACTCAGCAGATAGCCCGATGTGGCTTTGTTATAAGAAAACAAACACACATACACCTTATAACGAAAAAATTAAACGATAATAAATTTGGATGAAGCCATGGGTTTAATTCAATTAAAACAGATTGAGTGAGCTATTGTGAGACAGAAAAGTTGCCGATGGAACCAGCCTCTGAAGCCGACCGTTATTCTGTAGTCCAAGTCGAAGTGCGTGTATCTTTTGTTACATAAGTAGTCTGATGGAAAAGGCTAAAGTTCACGAGTTGCTGTTTCAATAATTGCCCAAAACTATACAAAGTTACAACGATAATAACTTGTAACTGAGTGTGGTAGACTTACGAGAGTAACAGCCATTTTTTGGAGTGGGGTGGGGCATAAAATTGTCCACTGCCCTGAAAGGATTTCATGAAGGGGGGAACAAGAGTGCCAGGAGAAACCCTCCTCTCATGGATCTGACGCCAAATAATCCACCAGACCCGTGCCTGAAACGTGAAGCCTAAAAGTATTTATTAGTGTATGTTTTTTAACACTGTAATACGTTAGGAACAAATACTTACTTTATATATATAGAATCCATTTGGAAATTTAATTGAAACCCAAACTAGGGACTCCTATACTGAAAGCAGTGAAAGGTTTCAAACCTTCTTGAACGATACAAGTAGTACTGAGTGCGGTTTTTCAATCGGAGTCAGCAAGAAGAGAAGTCAGGCTCGTACAGATTTCAGAGTCACCAGCTGAATCTAGAATATAATGAATTGTTTTTCCAACTTAGAGTTTTTATTCTTCAGTCGCTATAAGGTCAAGTTAACTCTCACAGCTCACAGCGCTTAAGTTCAGGCTTTGATAGTTGTAGTGAGCACAGCACGGATAACCCATTGTATAGCTTAATAACTAACAAGCAAGCAGACTACGCTACGGATATTGTTTTCAATACTAGATGTTATTGTGGGTTACCTTCCTAATATTGTAATTCGTACGTTAACTAGAAGGTGAATGATGCTGCGATAGGTCTTAAACGCTTAGTTGAAGTCAAGCTTTTATTACATTGATAGCTACGCAGCTTATAAATACGTGGTTTCACGAAGTATTGGGAGTATATAAACAACAGAGAGTAAAGTTACTCAAAATATAGTCAAGAACACGATAGTTATTTTCAAGATAGAGAGCAGGATAAGTCATTGTGATTCAATAAAGTATTTGGATCTGTGCTTGTCGTTGTACGAGTTAATTTTACGTTAGTCCTAGTATTGTT
>NC_134833.1:159655655-159879706 GCF_004210375.1 Tachypleus tridentatus | reverse complement strand
AACTATTTTAATATATAATGTGGGAGACATACTGGAAATGAACTACTTTAATATATAATGTAGAGGTATACTTGAAGATCTACTTTAATATATAATGCAGAGGTATATGGAAGAACTACTTTAATAATATAAATGTAGAGGCATATTGAAGAACTACTTTAATATATAATGTAGAGACATATTGAAGAACTACTTTATATATATAATGTAGAGGTATATTGAAGAACTACTTTAATATATAATGTAGAGACATATTGAAGAACTACTTTAATATATAATGTAGAGACATACATTGAAGAACTACTTTAATATATAATGTAGAGACATATTGAAGAACTACTTTAATATATAATGTAGAGGTATATTGAAGAACTACTTTTAATATATAATGTAGAGACATATTGAAGAACTACTTTAATATATAATGTAGAGGCATATTGAAGAACTACTTTTAATATATAATGTAGAGGCATATTGAAGAACTACTTTAATATATAATGTAGAGACATATTGAAGAACTACTTTAATATATAATGTAGAGACATATTGAAGAACCCTTAATATATAAAGAGTACTTTTATATATATATAGAGGTATATTGAAGAACTACTTTAATATATATAATGTAGTACATTGTTAAGAACTACTTAATATATAATGTGAGGCATACAGAAAGAACTACTTTATATATATAATGTAGAGACATATTGAAGAACTACTTTAATATATAATGTAGAACATAATAGGGGCATAATGAACTACTTTAATATATAATGTAGAGGTATATTGAAGAACTACTTTAATATATAATGTAGAGGTATATTGAAAGAACTACTAATATATAATGCATACTGAAGAACTACATATTGAAAGAACTACTTTAATATATAATGTAGAGGTATATTGAAGAACTATTTTAATATATAATGTGGAGACATATTGAAGAACTACTTTAATATATACTGTAAGAGATATTGAAGAACTACTTTAATATATATAATGTAGAGGTATATTGAAGAACTACTTTAATATATAATGTAGAAGCATATTGAAGAACTACTTTAATATATAATGTAGAGGTATATTGAAGAACTACTTTAATATATAATGTAGAGGCATATTGAAGAACTACTTTAATATATAATGTAGAGGTATATTGAAGAACTACTTTTAATATATAATGTAGAGGTATATTGAAGAACTACTTTCATATATAATGTAGAGACATATTGAAGAACTACTTTAATATATAATGAGGTATATTGAAGAACTATTTTAATATATAATAGACTTAAGAAATTTTAAAAATATAATGCAGAGACATATTGAAGAACTACTTTAATATATAATGTAGAGTATATTGAAGAACTACTTTAATATATAATGTAGAGGTATATTGAAGAACTACTTTAATATATAATGTAGAGACATATTGAAGAACTACTTTAATATATAATGTAGAGGTATATTGAAGAACTACTTTAATATATAATGTAGAGGTATATTGAAGAACTACTTTAATATATAATGTAGAGGTATATTGAAGAACTACTTTAATACATGGCACAGAGGTATATTGAAGAACTACTTTAATATATAATGTAGAGGTATATTGAAGAACTACTTTAATATATAACGGGTGATATATATTGAAGAACTACTTTAATATATAATGTAGTTCTATATTGAAAGATCTACTTTTCAGCATACAAGGATATATAATGTAGAGGTAATATTGAAGAACTACTTTAATATATAATGCAGAGACAATATATCGAGGAAGAACTACTTTTAATATATAATGTAGAGATATGAAAATAAGAACACACTTTAATCATATAATGTAGAGGTGTATTGAAGAACTACTTTAATATATAATGTAGAGGTATATTGAAGAACTAACTTTAATATATAATGTAGAGGTATATTGAAGAACTACTTTAATATATAATGTAGAGACATATTGAAGAACTACTTTAATATATAATGTAGAGGTATATTGAAGAACTACTTTAATATATAATGTAGAGGTATATTGAAGAACTACTTTAATATATAATGTAGTTCTATATTGAAGAACTACTTTAATATATAATGTAGAGGCATATTGAAGAACTACTTTATATATATAAATGTAGAGACATATTGAAGAACTACTTTAATATATAATGTAGAGTATATTGAAGAACTTCCTTTAATATATAATGTAGAGATATATTGAAGAACTACTTTAATATATAATGTAGAGGTATATTGAAGAACTACTTTATATATAATGTAGAGACATATTGAAGAACTACTTTAATATATATAATGTAGAGGTATATTGAAGAACTATAACTGAATCAATTTAATATATAATGTAGAGACTATATTGAAGAACTACTTTAATATATAATGTAGAGGTATATTGAAGAACTACTTTATATATAATGTAGAGACATATTGAAGAACTACTTTAATATATAATGTAGAGGCATATATTGAAGAACTACTTTAATATATAATGTAGAGACATATTGAAGAACTACTTTAATATATAATGTAGAGACATATTGAAGAACTACTTTAATATATAATGTAGAGACATATTGAAGAACTACTTTAATATATAATGTAGAGGTATATTGAAGAACTACTTTAATATATAATGTAGAGGTATATTGAAGAACTACTTTAATATATAATGTAGAGGTATATTGAAGAACTACTTTAATATATAATGTAGAGGCATATTGAAGAACTACTTTAATATATAATGTAGAGGTATATTGAAGAACTACTTTAATATATAATGTAGAGGCATATTGAAGAACTACTTTAATATATAATGTAGAGGTATATTGAAGAACTACTTTAATATATAATGTAGAGACATATTGAAGAACTACTTTAATATATAATGTAGAGGTATATTGAAGAACTACTTTTAATATATAATGTAGAGGCATATTGAAGAACTACTTTAATATATAATGTAGAGGAGTATATTGAAGAACTACTTTAATATATAATGTAGAGGCATATTGAAGAACTACTTTAATATATAATGTAGAGACATATTGAAGAACTACTTTTAATATATAATGTAGAGACATATTGAAGAACTACTTTTAATATATAATGTAGAGGTATATTGAAGAACTACTTTTAATATATAATGTAGAGACATATTGAAGAACTACTTTAATATATAATGTAGAGGACATATTGAAGAACTACTTTAATATATAATGTAGAGTTATATATTGAAGAACTATTAATATATAATGTAGAGGTATATTGAAGAACTACTTTAATATATAATGTAGAGACATATTGAAGAACTACTTTAATATATAATGTAGAGACATATTGAAGAACTACTTTAATATATAATGTAGAGGTATATTGAAGAACTACTTTAATATATAATGTAGAGGTATATTGAAGAACTACTTTAATATATAATGTAGAGACATATTGAAGAACTACTTTAATATATAATGTAGAGGTATATTGAAGAACTACTTTAATATATAATGTAGAGACATATTGAAGAACTACTTTAATATATAATGTAGAGATAATATTGAAGAACTACTTTAATATATAATGTAGAGACATATTGAAGAACTACTTTAATATAATGTAGAGACATATATTGAAGAACTACTTTAATATATAATGTAGAGACATATTGAAGCACTTAATATATAATGTAGAGGCATTACAGTATATATACTTTAATATATAATGTAGAGACATATTGAAGAACTACTTTAATATATAATGTAGAGGGTATATTGAAGAACTACTTTAATATATAATGTAGAAAGACTTATTGAAGAACCACTTTAATATACAAGACATATTGAAGAACTACAATTTTAATATATAATGTAGAGGTATATTGAAGAACTACTTTAATATATAATGTAGAGACATATTGAAGAACTACTTTAATATATAATGTAGAGGTGAAGAACTACTTTAATATATAATGTAGTTCTATATTGAAGAACTACTTTAATATATAATGTAGAGGTATATTGAAGAACTACTTTAATATATAATGTAGAGACATATTGAAGAACTACTTTATATATAATGTAGAGGCATATTGAAGAACTACTTAATATATACTGTAGACATATAATTGAAGAACTACTTTTAATATATAATGTAGAGGTATATTGAAGAACTACCTTTAATATATAGCAATGTAGAGACATATTGAAGAACTACTTAATATATAATGTAGAGGTATATTGAAGAACTACTTTAATATATAATGTAGAGACATACTGGAGAACTACTTATATATATAATGTAGAGGTATATTGAAGAACTACTTTAATATATAATGTAGAGGCATATTGAAGAACTACTTTAATATATAATGTAGAGACATATTGAAGAACTACTTTAATATATAATGTACAGACATATTGAAGAACTATTTTAAAATATAATGTAGAGACATATTGAAGAACTACTTTAATATATAATGTAGAGGTATATTGAAGAACTACTTTAATATATAATGTAGAGACATATTGGAGAACTACTTATATATATAATGTAGAGGTATATTGAAGAACTACTTTAATATATAATGTAGAGGCATATTGAAGAACTACTTTAATATATAATGTAGAGGTATATTGAAGAACTACTTTAATATATAATGTAGAGACATATTGAAGAACTACTTTAATATATAATGTAGAGGTATATTGAAGAACTACTTTAATATATAATGTAGAGACATATTGAAGAACTACTTTAATATATAATGTAGAGGTATATTGAAGAACTACTTTAATATATAATGTAGAGGCATATTGAAGAACTACTTTAATATATAATGTAGAGACATATTGAAGAACTTTTTTAATATAAAATGTAGAGGTATTTTGAAGAACTACTTTAATATATATAATAGAGGCATATTGAAGAACTACTTTAATATATAATGTAGAGACATATTGAAGAACTACTTTAATATACAATGTACAGGCATATTGAAAAACTACTTTAATATATAATGTAGAGGTATATTGAAGAACTACTTTAATATATAATCTAGAGGTATATTGAAGAACTACTTTAATATATAATGTAGTTCTATATTGAAGAACTATTTTAATATATAATGTAGAGGTATATTGAAGAACTATTTTAAAATATAATGTATAGAGATATTGAAGAAATACTTTAATATATAAGGTAAAGGTATATTGAAGAACTGCTTTAATATATAATGTATAAGTATATTGAAGAACTACTTTAATATACAATGTAGAGGTATATTGAAGAACTACTTTAATATATAATGTAGAGGCATATTTAAGATCTACTTTAATATTTTCTGTAGAGACATATTGAAGAAGTACTTTAATATATAATGTAGAGGTATATTGAAGAACTACTTTAATATATAATGTAGAGACATATTGAAGATCTACTTTAATATATAATGTAGAGGTATATTGAAGAACTATTTTAAAATATAATGTAGAGACATATTGAAGAACTACTTTAATATATAATGTAGAGACATATTGAAGATCTACTTTAATATATAATGTAGAGGTATATTGAAGAACTACTTTAATATATAATGTAGAGACATATTGAAGAACTACTTTAATATATAATGTAGAGACATATTGGAGAACTACTTATATATATAATGTAGAGGTATATTGAAGAAGTACTTTAATATATAATGTAGAGGCATATTGAAGAACTACTTTAATATATAATGTAGAGGTATATTGAAGAACTACTTTAATATACAATGTAGAGGTATATTGAAGAACTACTTTAATATATAATGTAGAGGTATATTGAAGAAGTACTTTAATATATAATGTAGTTCTATATTGGAGAACTACTTTAATATATAATGTAGAGGTATATTGAAGAACTACTTTAATATATAATGTAGAGACATATTGAAGAACTACTTTAATATATAATGTAGAGAGATA
Source organism: Tachypleus tridentatus (assembly GCF_004210375.1). Lineage (NCBI taxonomy): Eukaryota > Metazoa > Arthropoda > Merostomata > Xiphosura > Limulidae > Tachypleus > Tachypleus tridentatus. The sequence continues at coordinate 159,873,728 of NC_134833.1, read as the reverse complement.
TTGAAGAACTACTTTAATATATAATGTAGAGGTATATTGAAGAACTACTTTAATATACAATGTAGAGGTATATTGAAGAACTACTTTAATATATAATGTAGAGGTATATTGAAGAACTACTTTAATATATAATGTAGAGACATATTGAAGAACTACTTTAATATATAATGTTGAGGTATATTGAAGAACTACTTTTATATATAATGTAGAGACATATTGAAGAACTACTTTAATATATAATGTAGTTCTATATTGAAGAACTAATTTAATATATAATGTAGAGGTATATTGAAGAACTACTTTAATATATAATGTAGTTCTATATTGAAGAACTACTTTAATATATAATGTAGAGGCATATTGAAGAACTACTTTAATATATAATGTAGAGACATATTGAAGAACTACTTTAATATATAATGTAGAGGCATATTGAAGATCTACTTTAATATTTAATGTAGAGATATATTAAAAAAGTACTTTAATATATAATGTAGAGGTATATTGAAGAACTACTTTAATATATAATGTAGAGACATATTGAAGAACTACTTTAATATATAATGTTGAGGAATATTGAAGAACTACTTTTATATATAATCTAGAGACATATTGAAGAACTACTTTAATATATAATGTAGAGGTATATTGAAGAACTACTTTAATATATAATGTAGAGACATATTGGAGAACTACTTATATATATATAATGTAGAGGTATATTGAAGAACTACTTTAATATATAATGTAAAGGCATATTGAAGAACTACTTTAATATATAATGTACAGACATATTGAAGAACTATTTTAAAATATAATGTAGAGACATATTGAAGAACTACTTTAATATATAATGTAGAGGTATATTGAAGAACTACTTTAATATATAATGTAGAGACATATTGGAGAACTACTTATATATATAATGTAGAGGTATATTGAAGAACTACTTTAATATATAATGTAGAGGCATATTGAAGAACTACTTTAATATATAATGTAGAGGTATATTGAATAACTACTTTAATATATAATGTAGAGACATATTGAAGAACTACTTTAATATATAATGTAGAGGTATATTGAAGAACTACTTTAATATATAATGTAGAGACATATTGAAGAACTACTTTAATATATAATGTAGAGGTATATTGAAGAACTACTTTAATATATAATGTAGAGGCATATTGAAGAACTACTTTAATATATAATGTAGAGACATATTGAAGAACTATTTTAATATACAATGTAGAGGTATATTGAAGAACTACTTTAATATATATAATAGAGGCATATTGAAGAACTACTTTAATATATAATGTAGAGACATATTGAAGAACTACTTTAATATATAATGTAGAGGCATATTGAAGAACTACTTTAATATATAATGTAGAGGTATATTGAAGAACTACTTTAATATATAATCTAGAGGTATATTGAAGAACTACTTTAATATATAATGTAGAGTTATATTGAAGAACTATTTTAAAATATAATGTATAGAGATATTGAAGAAATACTTTAATATATAAGGTAAAGGTATATTGAAGAACTACTTTTATACATAATGTAGAGACATATTGAAGAACTACTTTAATATATAATGTAGAGACATATTAAAGCACTACTTTAATATATAATGTAGAGGCATATTGAAGAACTACTTTAATATATAATGTAGAGGCATATTGAAGAACTACTTTAATATATAATGTAGAGGTATATTGAAGAACTACTTTAATATATAATGTAGAGACATATTGAAGAACTACTTTAATATATAATGTAGAGACATATTGAAGAACTACTTTAATATATAATGTAGAGACATATTAAAGCACTACTTTAATATATAATGTAGAGGCATATAGAAGAACTACTTTAATATATAATGTATAAGTATATTGAAGAACTACTTTAATATACAATGTAGAGGTATATTGAAGAACTACTTTAATATATAATGTAGAGGCATATTGAAGAACTACTTTAATATTTAATGTAGAGACATATTGAAGAACTACTTTAATATATAATGTAGAGGTATATTGAAGAACTACTTTAATATATAATGTAGAGACATATTGAAGATCTACTTTAATATATAATGTAGAGGTATATTGAAGAACTATTTTAAAATATAATGTAGAGACATATTGAAGAACTACTTTAATATATAATGTAGAGACATATTGAAGAACTACTTTAATATATAATGTAGAGGTATATTGAAGAACTACTTTAATATATAATGTAGAGACATATTGAAGAACTACTTTAATATATAATGTAGAGACATATTGAAGAACTACTTTAATATATAATGTAGAGGTATATTGAAGAACTACTTTAATATATAATGTAGAGGCATATTGAAGAACTACTTTAATATATAATGTAGAGACATATTGAAGAACTACTTTAATATATAATGTAGAGGCATATTGAAGAACTACTTTAATATATAATGTAGAGATATATTGAAGAACTACTTTAATATATAATGTAGAGGTATATTGAAGAACTACTTTAATATATAATGTAGAGACATATTGAAGAACTACTTTAATATATAATGTAGAGGTATATTGAAGAACTACTTTAATATATAATGTAGAGACATATTGAAGAACTACTTTAATATATAATGTAGAGGCATATTGAAGAACTACTTTAATATATAATGTAGAGGTATATTGAAGAACTACTTTAATATATAATGTAGAGACATATTGAAGAACCACTTTAATATATAATGTAGAGACATATTGAAGAACTACTTTAATATATAATGTAGAGACATATTGAAGAACTACTTTAATATATAATGTAGAGGTATATTGAAGAACTACTTTAATATATAATGTAGAGACATATTGAAGAACTACTTTAATATATAATGTAGAGGCATATTGAAGAACTACTTTAATATATAATGTAGTTCTATATTGAAGAACTACTTTAATATATAATGTAGAGGTATATTGAAGAACTACTTTAATATATAATGTAGAGGCATATTGAAGAACTACTTTAATATATAATGTAGAGACATATTGAAGAACTACTTTAATATATAATGTAGAGGTATATTGAAGAACTACTTTTATATATAATGTAGAGACATATTGAAGAACTACTTTAATATATAATGTAGAGACATATTAAAGAACTACTTTAATATATAATGTAGAGGCATATAGAAGAACTACTTTAATATATAATGTAGAGGTATATTGAAGAACTACTTTAATATATAATGTAGAGACATATTGAAGAACTACTTTAATATATAATGTAGAGACATATTGAAGAACTACTTTAATATATAATGTAGAGACATATTGAAGAACTACTTTAATATATAATGTAGAGGTATATTGAAGAACTACTTTAATATATAATGTAGAGACATATTGAAGCACTACTTTAATATATAATGTAGAGGCATATAGAAGAACTACTTTAATATATAATGTAGTTCTATATTGAAGAACTACTTTAATATATAATGTAGAGGTATATTGAAGAACTACTTTAATATATAATGTAGTTCTATATTGAAGAACTACTTTAATATATAATGTAGAGGCATATTGAAGAACTACTTTAATATATAATGTAGAGACATATTGAAGAACTACTTTAATATATAATGTAGAGGCATATTGAAGAACTACTTTAATATATAATGTAGAGACATATTGAAGAACTACTTTAATATATAATGTAGAGATATATTGAAGAACTACTTTAATATATAATGTAGAGACATATTGAAGAACTACTTTAATATATAATGTAGAGGCATATTGAAGAACTACTTTAATATATAATGTAGAGGTATATTGAAGAACTACTTTGATATATATTGTAGAGACATATTGAAGAACTACTTTAATATATAATGTAGAGACTTATTGAAGAACTACTTTAATATATAATGTAGAGACATATTGAAGAACTACTTTAATATATAATGTAGAGGTATATTGAAGAACTACTTTAATATATAATGTAGAGACATATTGAAGAACTACTTTAATATATAATGTAGAGGCATATTGAAGAACTACTTTAATATATAATGTAGTTCTATATTGAAGAACTACTTTAATATATAATGTAGAGGTATATTGAAGAACTACTTTAATATATAATATAGTTCTATATTGAAGAACTACTTTAATATATAATGTAGAGGCATATTGAAGAACTACTTTAATATATAATGTAGAGACATATTGAAGAACTACTTTAATATATAATGTAGAGGTATATTGAAGAACTACTTTAATATATAATGTAGAGACATATTGAAGAACTACTTTAATATATAATGTAGAGGTATATTGAAGAACTACTTTAATATATAATGTAGAGACATATTGGAGAACTACTTATATATATAATGTAGAGGTATATTGAAGAACTACTTTAATATATAATGTAGAGGCATATTGAAGAACTACTTTAATATATAATGTAGAGACATATTGAAGAACTATTTTAAAATATAATGTAGAGACATATTGAAGAACTACTTTAATATATAATGTAGAGGTATATTGAAGAACTATTTTAAAATATAATGTATAGAGATATTGAAGAAATACTTTAATATATAATGTAAAGGTATATTGAAGAACTACTTTAATATATAATGTATAAGTATATTGAAGAACTACTTTAATATACAATGTAGAGGTATATTGAAGAACTACTTTAATATATAATGTAGAGGCATATTTAAGATCTACTTTAATATTTTCTGTAGAGACATATTGAAGAAGTACTTTAATATATAATGTAGAGGTATATTGAAGAACTACTTTAATATATAATGTAGAGACATATTGAAGATCTACTTTAATATATAATGTAGAGGTATATTGAAGAACTACTTTAATATATAATGTAGAGACATATTGAAGAACTACTTTAATATATAATGTAGAGACATATTGAAGAACTACTTTAATATATAATGTAGAGGTATATTGAAGAACTACTTTAATATACAATGTAGAGGTATATTGAAGAACTACTTTAATATATAATGTAGAGACATATTTAAGAACTACTTTAATATAATGTAGAGGTATATTGAAGAACTACTTTAATATATAATGTAGAGGTATATTGAAGAACTACTTTAATATATAATGTAGTTCTATATTGGAGAACTACTTTAATATATAATGTAGAGGTATATTGAAGAACTACTTTAATATATAATGTAGAGACATATTGAAGAACTACTTTAATATATAATGTAGAGACATATTGAAGAACTACTTTAATATATAATGTAGAGGTATATTGAAGAACTACTTTAATATACAATGTAGAGGTATATTGAAGAACTACTTTAATATATAATGTAGAGGTATATTGAAGAACTACTTTAATATATAATGTAGAGACATATTGAAGAACTACTTTAATATATAATGTAAAGACATATTCAAGAACTACTTTAATATATAATGTATAGGTATATTGAAGAACTACTTTAATATAAAATGTAGAGGTATATTGAAGAACTACTTTAATATATAATGTAGATGTATATTGAAGAACTACTTTAATATACAATGTAGAGCTATATTGAAGAACTACTTTAATATATAATGTAGTTCTATATTGAAGAACTACTTTAATATACAATGTAGAGACATATTGAAGAACTACTTTAATATATAATGTAGAGGCATATTGAAGATCTACTTTAATATTTAATGTAGAGATATATTAAAGAAGTACTTTAATATATAATGTAGAGGTATATTGAAGAACTACTTTAATATATAATGTAGAGACATATTGAAGAACTACTTTAATATATAATGTTGAGGTATATTGAAGAACTACTTTTATATATAATGTAGAGACATATTGAAGAACTACTTTAATATATAATGTAGAGGCATATAGAAGAACTACTTTAATATATAATGTAGAGGTATATTGAAGAACTACTTTGATATATAATGTAGAGACATATTGAAGAACCACTTTAATATATAATGTAGAGACATATTGAAGAACTACTTTAATATATAATGTAGAGACATATTGAAGAACTACTTTAATATATAATGTAGAGGTATATTGAAGAACTACTTTAATATATAATGTAGAGACATATTGAAGCACTACTTTAATATATAATGTAGAGGCATATAGAAGAACTACTTTAATATATAATGTAGTTCTATATTGAAGAACTACTTTAATATATAATGTAGAGGTATATTGAAGAACTACTTTAATATATAATGTAGAGGCATATTGAAGAACTACTTTAATATACAATGTAGAGACATATTGAAGAACTACTTTAATATATAATGTAAAGGTATATTGAAGAACTACTTTTATACATAATGTAGAGACATATTGAAGAACTACTTTAATATATAATGTAGAGACATATTAAAGCACTACTTTAATATATAATGTAGAGGCATATAGAAGAACTACTTTAATATATAATGTAGAGGTATATTGAAGAACTACTTTGATATATAATGTAGAGACATATTGAAGAACTACTTTAATATATAATGTAGAAACATATTGAAGAACTACTTTAATATATAATGTAGAGACATATTGAAGAACTACTTTAATATATAATGTAGAGGTATATTTAAGAACTACTTTAATATATAATGTAGAGACATATTGAAGCACTACTTTAATATATAATGTAGAGGCATATAGAAGAACTACTTTAATATATAATGTAGTTCTATATTGAAGAACTACTTTAATATATAATGTAGAGGTATATTGAAAAACTACTTTAATATATAATGTAGTTCTATATTGAAGAACTACTTTAATATATAATGTAGAGGCATATTGAAGAACTACTTTAATATACAATGTAGAGACATATTGAAGAACTACTTTAATATATAATGTAGAGGAATATTGAAGAACTAATTTAATATATAATGTAGAGACATATTGAAGAACTACTTTGATATATAATGTACAGATATATTGAAGAAGTACTTTAATATATAATGTAGAGACATATTGAAGCACTAGTTTAGTATATAATGTAGAGGCATATAGAAGAACTACTTTAATATATAATGTAGAGGTATATTGAAGAACTACTTTGATATATATTGTAGAGACATATTGAAGAACTACTTTAATATATAATGTAGAGACTTATTGAAGAACTACTTTAATATATAATGTAGAGACATATTGAAGAACTACTTTAATATATAATGTAGAGGTATATTGAAGAACTACTTTAATATATAATGTAGAGACATATTGAAGCAGTACTTTAATATATAATGTAGAGGCATATAGAAGAACTACATTAATATATAATGTAGTTCTATATTGAAGAACTACTTTAATATATAATGTAGAGGTATATTGAAGAACTACTTTAATATATAATATAGTTCTATATTGAAGAACTACTTTAATATATAATGTAGAGGCATATTGAAGAACTACTTTAATATATAATGTAGAGACATATTGAAGAACTACTTTAATATATAATGTAGAGGTATATTGAAGAACTACTTTAATATATAATGTAGAGACATATTGAAGAACTACTTTAATATATAATGTAGAGGTATATTGAAGAACTACTTTAATATATAATGTAGAGACATATTGGAGAACTACTTATATATATAATGTAGAGGTATATTGAAGAACTACTTTAATATATAATGTAGAGGCATATTGAAGAACTACTTTAATATATAATGTACAGACATATTGAAGAACTATTTTAAAATATAATGTAGAGACATATTGAAGAACTACTTTAATATATAATGTAGAGGTATATTGAAGAACTATTTTAAAATATAATGTATAGAGATATTGAAGAAATACTTTAATATATAAGGTAAAGGTATATTGAAGAACTGCTTTAATATATAATGTATAAGTATATTGAAGAACTACTTTAATATACAATGTAGAGGTATATTGAAGAACTACTTTAATATATAATGTAGAGGCATATTTAAGATCTACTTTAATATTTTCTGTAGAAACATATTGAAGAAGTACTTTAATATATAATGTAGAGGTATATTGAAGAACTACTTTAATATATAATGTAGAGACATATTGAAGATCTACTTTAATATATAATGTAGAGGTATATTGAAGAACTACTTTAATATATAATGTAGAGACATATTGAAGAACTACTTTAATATATAATGTAGAGACATATTGAAGAACTACTTTGATATACAATGTAGAGGTATATTGAAGAACTACTTTAATATACAATGTAGAGGTATATTGAAGAACTACTTTAATATATAATGTAGAGACATATTTAAGAACTACTTTAATATAATGTAGAGGTATATTGAAGAACTACTTTAATATATAATGTAGAGGTATATTGAAGAAGTACTTTAATATATAATGTAGTTCTATATTGGAGAACTACTTTAATATATAATGTAGAGGTATATTGAAGAACTACTTTAATATATAATGTAGAGACATATTGAAGAACTACTTTAATATATAATGTAGAGACATATTGAAGAACTACTTTAATATATAATGTAGAGGTATATTGAAGAACTACTTTAATATACAATGTAGAGGTATATTGAAGAACTACTTTAATATATAATGTAGAGGTATATTGAAGAACTACTTTAATATATAATGTAGAGACATATTGAAGAACTACTTTAATATATAATGTAAAGACATATTCAAGAACTACTTTAATATATAATGTATAGGTATATTGAAGAACTACTTTAATATAAAATGTAGAGGTATATTGAAGAACTACTTTAATATATAATGTAGATGTATATTGAAGAACTACTTTAATATACAATGTAGAGCTATATTGAAGAACTACTTTAATATATAATGTAGTTCTATATTGAAGAACTACTTTAATATACAATGTAGAGGTATATTGAAGAACTACTTTAATATATAATGTAGAGACATATTGAAGATCTACTTTAATATATAAAGTATTTCTTTATATTCATTTATAAAACATTCACTGTTTATAAATGAAATATATTGATGCAAGGTAAAACAAACATGTAGGACCAGTTTCACTGCTTATAAATGAAATATATTGATGCAAGGTAAAACAAACATGAAGAACCAGTTTCACTGTTTATAAATGAAATATATTGATGCAAGGTAAAACAAATATGAAGAACCAGTTTCACTGTTTATAAATGAAATATATTGATGCAAGGTAAAACAAACATGAAGAACCAGTTTCACTGTTTATAAATGAAATGTATTGATGCAAGGTAAAACAAACATGAATAACCAGTTTCACTGTTTATAAATGAAATATATTGATGCCAGGTAAAACAAACATGAAGAACCAGTTTCACTGTTTATAAATGAAATATATTGATGCAAGAAAAAACTAACATGAAGAACCAGTTTCACTGTTTATAAATGAAATATATTGATGCAAGGTAAAACAAACATGAAGAACCAGTTTCACTGTTTATAAATGAAATATATTGATGCAAGGTAAAACAAACATGGAGAACCAGTTTCACTGTTTATAAATGAAATATATTGATGCAAGGTAAAACAAACATGAAGAACCAGTTTCACTGTTTATAAATGAAATATATTTATGCAAGGTAAAACAAACATGTAGAACCAGTTTCACTGTTTATAAATGAAATATATATATGCCAGGTAAAACAAACATGAAGAACCAGTTTCACTGTTTATAAATGAAATATATTGATGCAAGAAAAAACTAACATGAAGAACCAGTTTCACTGTTTATAAATGAAATATATTGATGCAAGGTAAAACAAACATGAAGAACCAGTTTCACTGCTTATAAATGAAATATATTGATGCAAGGTAAAACAAACATGAAGAACCAGTTTCACTGTTTATAAATGAAATATATTGATGCAAGGTAAAACAAACATGAAGAACCAGTTTCACTGTTTATAAATGAAATATATTGATTCAAGGTAAAACAAACATGGAGAACCAGTTTCACTGTTTATAAATGAAATATATTGATGCAAGGTAAAACAAACATGAAGAACCAGTTTCACTGTTTATAAATGAAATATATTGATGCAAGGTAAAACAAACATGAAGAACCAGTTTCACTGTTTATAAATGAAATATGTAAGCAAGGTAAAACAAACAAGAAGAACCAGTTTCACTGTTTATTAATGAAATATATTGAAGCAAGGTAAAACAAACACGAAGAACCAGTTTCACTGCAATGTAAGACTAGAGGGAAGGCAGCTAGTCATCACCACCTACCGCCAACTATTGTTGTTATAACATCCCCACCGCTGAAAAGAGGAGCATGTTTGGTGTGACGGGGATCGAACCCGCGACCCTTACATTACGAGGCGAGCGTCCCTAACCACTAAGCCTTCAATAATCCCAGGTACGAGTGATGTTTTACTTGACCCTCAGGCCTATCGAGAAGGAAGGGGCACTGTGGATATTTCTCTTGAACTCACTTCCCACCAGGGGGCTCACGAGAGCGGCAAAAGAAAACGGGTCACTTCGGAACGTCAAGCAAACAAAAACATACTTTCAATCACTTATTCGAGCACTCACCCAACATAATTAAAAAATAAAGTATTCACGGACGAGTGGTAAATATTAGTTCTTCCCAGGACCCACCATGGCAACCCTGTTCACTCTGTATACACTTGCACGATAGAAGTGTTCATGCAAAGATCTCGTTTAGAGGGTTCCAGTTCTCTAGCCATCAAAAGTTTTTTACCACAACCACTAAAATTATTTCACCACTTTTATTTTATTACAGCGTGAATAAAACACAAAACTTTGAGGTAAAAATCCATACCAACCGATTCTGTACTTCGGTCCAACAACAGGAACCGCTTGTGATCATGTACTGTGCTAAATATAAAATAATGTTTAACATAAATATTAAGCAGTTTGTAAACAATGCATGCTATTTATAATATTTTTTACTAAATAAAAGGCCCGGTATGGCCAGGTGGGTTAAGGCGTTCGACTCGTAATCTAAGGGTCGATGGTTCGAATCCCCGTCGCGCCAAATATGCTCGCCCTTTCAGTTGTAGGGGCATTATTATGTGACGGTCAATTCCACTATTCGTTGGTAAAAAGAGTAGCCCAAGAGTTGGCGGTGGGTGATAATGACTAGCTGCCTTCCCTCTACTCTTACACTACTAAATTAAGGATGGCTAGTGTAGATAGTCCTAGTGTAGCTTTTTGCGAAATCAAAAAAACAAAACAAACTGAAAGAAAACTACAAAGAAACGTATCACTTACGTGTATTTTAAGTAGTATCCCAGAAGGGCTGGTATGGGTATTATCACTTTTATTAATAAGGAGACAACAACGTTAACTCTTTAACCTGAAGATGACCTAGGAAAGTCGCAACGTTGTTCTCCACTTATCAATAAAAGTGTTAATACCCATACCAGCCGTTCTGTGATACATTTTCTTTTCAAGTGGGTTTCTTGTCATTAAGTATTTAGACCGGTATTTAGAATCTATGTGTTAAACCATAATCCATCGCTGGGACTACAGTAAGTCTTCGGATTTACAACACTAAAATCAGGCGTTCGATTCTCTTCGGTGGACACAGCATGTGTTTTTGTTATAAGAAAATCACGCACACACATTAAACCGTATTTGCTTAGTAAAAAAAATGTCGTCTAGCTGTTGTTGTTTTGAATTAAGCACAAAGCTACACAATGGGCTATTTGTACTCTGCCCACCACAGGTATCGAAACCCGGTTTTTAGCGTTGTAAGTCCGCAGACATACCGCTGAGCCACTGGGGGGCTATCGTCTAGCTGTTTGATTTTTCAACATAAAGTGACTGTAGTGCCATCTATTGGCAGGATTGTGTAGTATCTCTTATGCCAAAGGTTGGGATCATCAAGGACGTGATGTTGTGTCGCTGAAATATTCTTACACGTACACTAAAATACGAATTCAGAGTTTACATATACTCTAGCTATGATAAGCTGTTTGTTCATGGTTAAATAACTATGTTGTGTGCATTGTATCTGATGCTGGTGTTCTGGTGTAGTGCTCACAAAAATCTGGCATTGCTGCAATTTCCTTGTGTGACTTTGTAGTGCGTCCCCTCGTAGATCTCAATAGTGGGTGAAGTCAGTCCTATCTTTATTATGGATCCCCCAACTTAAAATAAAAATAAAATAATAGAAGAACAGATCATAAGTAAACGACTTGAAGATTCTGAACAATAACTGCCAACTTTTACAACACCTGTACCTCATTTTCTGATATTAAATTCTTTATTAGACAAATCTTTAGGGAAAATACCTCATTTTTTAATCACAAGGGATTAGGGGGTTTGCTGGATCTCCTAGGTCAGTCAAAAAGCTTCACTCTGGTGACATATTGGTGAAAACATCCTAAACACAGTGAACTCCTCTTCCATTCAAATGCCATTGGGGATATACCTATTGAGGTTACACCTCATGCTGCTTTGAATTCGTCACGAAGAGTTATTGTTGAGAGAGTGTTGAAGTGCATCCCCGAGTCAAAGATCCCAGCTGGTTTCTTCACCCAAGATGTTGAGAGAGTGTTGAAGTGCATCCTCGAGTCAAAGATCCCAGCTGGTTTCTTCACCCAAGATGTTGAGAGAGTGTTGAAGTGCATCCTCGAGTCAAAGATCCCAGCTGGTTTCTTCACCCAAGATGTTGAGAGAGTGTTGAAGTGCATCCCCGAGTCAAAGATCCCAGCTGGTTTCTTCACCCAAGATGTTGAGAGAGTGTTGAAGTGCATCCCCGAGTCAAAGATCCCAGCTGGTTTCTTCACCCAAGATGTTGAGAGAGTGTTGAAGTGCATCCTCGAGTCAAAGATCCCAGCTGGTTTCTTCACCCAAGATGTTGAGAGAGTGTTGAAGTGCATCCCCGAGTCAAAGATCCCAGCTGGTTTCTTCACCCAAGATGTTGAGAGAGTGTTGAAGTGCATCCCCGAGTCAAAGATCCCAGCTGGTTTCTTCACCCAAGATGTTGAGAGAGTGTTGAAGTGCATCCCCGAGTCAAAGATCCCAGCTGGTTTCTTCACCCAAGATGTTGAGAGAGTGTTGAAGTGCATCCCCGAGTCAAAGATCCCAGCTGGTTTCTTCACCCAAGATGTTGAGAGAGTGTTGAAGTGCATCCCCGAGTCAAAGATCCCAGCTGGTTTCTTCACCCAAGGTGTTTCTGCAGTGACAAGTATCTCCACTCGCAAAGATAAAATTATGATGCCGACCAATGTCCTAATTTTAATGTTTACATCACCACCACCCCACCTGCCACCATCAAGGCAGGTTATCTAAATTGTCAATCGTCGAGCATGAAGTTTATCGAGTGGCAGCTACAAACTGCCAATCGTTTACTAAAGTGGATCACAGCAAACAGGTTTTATCTTTTTTTCGCTTTGAAACCGTTTGCATGCACTTCTGCTGCCAATGATTATTCATCCCGATGTCGAACTCCGTCTCGGAGAAGTTGTGCTTTCTTTAATCCCTGAAGCATTGTTCTTGAGGCTTATCTTTGACCGTAATCTGACCTCTATTCTACACATCAAACAGTTGCATGTCAGGTGTACAAGTGCACTGAATATCCTCTCTTCTACCTCGTTGGAAGCAGATGGATTTTCTTTGCTGAAAATCTATCATACCCTCATTTGATCAAAACTGGACTATGTGTCTATTGGTCTATAGCTCTGCCAGGACCTTGGCCTTGAAGATGTTGGACCCTGTTCACCATCAGGGGATTTCTACACTTATCCAGTCCAGAGTCTGTACACTGAGTCCCATGAACCTCCACTACACTCCTACCATTTGCAAACTGTCTTTACTGTACACTTTAAAACTTCGATTCTTACCACAGCATCCCTCCTGGAGTTGTGGTTTCATTCCTCAGTGAGCTATGCTCTTTCAGTATAGACGGTCTGCCATTGTTCCTTTTGGCCTTCGTATCCAATCACAATTGGCTAAAACAGGTCTCTTTTTAGATGACGTTGCTGTCTCCACTGACCAGCCCATCCTACCATGACTTATTACCATTCCCAAATGTGACCTTTTTTTAAGGCAGCTGAGATAGGTGGATTCTCCCGATTGGAAGCACTGTTTGATATTTGCCAAACATCTTTCTTCTATTCCTTCTATTCCTATTTATACGGATGGTTCAAAATCAGGTGGTTCTGCTTTATTTTGGTTTGGTGGTTGCACACAGTATCCCCTTCACAGTTTCTGTGTTTACTGCCGAACTACACATTGGTCACAGTTCTTTAACTCATCCTTCTAGGACTAAAGCACCAATGTGTGACTCTGAAGTCACAACAGTCCACATTTTACTGTCGTGCCGTCGGTAAGACAGTGAGTGATAGTACTATTTAAGATATTTCTACCATGGGTTGACGTTAGATAGTGTCACTGGCGATGGTGACACCTCACTGGAGTTTTTAAAAAGAACCATTGGTCATTTTAACTTTAAGTTTTTCATTCGAAAATTGGACTTTGTTTTATTTTAACATGATTCCTTTTCACAGATTTTAATAACTTTACTTTTAGTTTTACTTTTTTTTACCGGTTGTTTGGCCTACGTAGATTAGTTGCTTTGCGCTAATAAAAGCTAAACAACCAAACTGGAAGTTTCAGGTATTTTTGCGCATGCTCAATAAGGTTTTTACAACCGCTTACTTTACAAACGATTTTCGTTTTCTGTGAGATCGGCTGTCGCTAAACACATTTCTTTAGTGATTCCATGTGCCAACTTACAAAAAAAAAGTCAATTGTTATCGGGAAATTGAAAACAATACACAATAAAATGAATACGAAAAATATGCTAAAGGGTAAAATACATTTGTCGAGATACTGTCTTCACTCAATAGTAAAACTAATTTTCTTAAAGCTTTCAGATCTAACAACGATAATACTACGTTTCGAAGATACCTTTACCAGTCTTGAAGCAGGTGGCCATCTTTACTTCTAACAAGGCTATTCTTGTTTAACATGTCACCTTTTTTCCTTCATTGTTATATATTCCTCATACAACTCGTTAACATGCAAACAGTTGTTGCTCTTCTGTATTATTATACTTAGAGTGATAAATAAACAATAGAAACCAAAATACGATTGTAACGGTTAACACTGTTATTAAGACAAAATGGTAGATAAATTTATCTTCTAACGTATATCAATAAAATTATTACAGCGAAAGTTGATCTTTTAACCAACAATAGTGAACCATAACAGAGGTATTTAAACTCTTAAGTTATAATACTGAAATTGTTACAACGAAAATTAATGGATATTCTAAGTTAAACCAGTTAAGCTATGACACTGAAACTCGTTCATCCTAACCTGTAGTAAACAACTGATGTTCTTACGAACAATTTGGAGCAGTAAGATGACAAGTAACACTCTTGTTTATAGTAATTAAAGTGTAACAGTTTTTTAACTCATAACTCTTCACTATATCAAAGGGATCTCTGTTAAAAGCAAGAGACTGAGTGTAGTATCATGACATTTATATCTAAACATTATCTGTAGAGTTAAGATGCCAACTTCAAGAACAGATTTATTGAATTTACTGATGGAACGCCACCTGGACTACACTCAACTTTATAGTTCTAAAATAAGTGATTGAAGGGAATAATTCATATAAAAGCAAATTATATTTCTTTTGGTTTTCATGATAATTTTAACTGTATATATATCCTAATATTTAATTTATTTCTGATTTTTATTTACATCTGAGGATGTGAATATCCGTGAGTTTTAAGATACTTCAATAGTTCGTGTTTCAAAACGCGAATATTTTGTTTGTTCTTAGAAAATAGGAGCTACGTCTACAAATATGTAACATGAAATAATTTAACATATTTAGAACTAGGGACCCGGCATGGCCAGGTGGGTCAAGGAGTTCTACTCGTAATCTGAGGGTCGCAGGTTCGAATCCCCGTCGCATCGCACGAGCTCGCCCTCTCGGCCGTGGGGTCATTATAATGTGACGGTCAATCCCACTATTCGTTGATAAAAGAGTAGCCCAAGAGTTGGCGGTGGGTGGTGATGACTAGCTGCCTTCCCTCTAGTGTTACACTGCTAAATTAGGGATGACTAGCGGAAATAGCTCTGGTGTAGCTTTGCGCGAAATTCAAAAACAAACAAAGAAGCACAGCTTCTGTGTGATCCAGGGCAAGAAATATGGTGTACAGTTCGGCAGTGAACACAGAAACTGTAGAGGGTATCCTATGTGCAACCCCCAAACCAAAATAAAGCATGACAAAAACCACAGAACCATCTGATTTTGAACCATCCGTATGAATGGGAATGGATGAACAGTTTGAAAGATGTTTGGCAAATAGAAAACAGTACTTCCAATCGAGAGTATCCACCTGTCTCTTTGCGCGAAATTCAAAAACAAAACAGACAAACCAGCTACCTAAAAACAGAGGGTTCAGTACGTTATATTAAAACGATTCTGGGGTCTAACTGCGTTGTTACAGTCCATATCATGACGTACAGTCACGCCCTATCGGACGACCATGCATCTTAGCAATAGCTCTGCAATGTAGTTTTCCTTGCAAAATTATGCTTTGTAAAGTTGTCATGCCCAAAGCTCAGCGAGCTTTCATTAATCCATCTTGGATATGAGGACAATGATTTCCAAGTGTTCGATCACACAGAAATTTATAGTCTTTACTTCCCGTGATGGAGGACATGCCTTTTCAAATAATAGCATCAATATATGTCTATTTCATGTAATGTACGATTAAGGAGAATGTTTTCCTGGAAGCCTTATTATGATAACCAAATAGTCTATCTGTTGTCTTCTTTTAAAAATCGAGAGTTTTGTTGATTATATTGTCCTTAGTAAATGTGGACAGCTTTTCACACGATATTTGTGTACATCGATTCTCACCTGATACAAGACGCCAAACATAGTTTAAATATAGTGTATTCAACCCTTGTACATTAATAGTTTAGTTGGAAAAATACATAGAAATATTATACGAATTCAACAACAGGGTAAAACTACATCAAATACATACACAAGGGCATATCATGGTATAGAATCTCAACAACAAGTCAAATACATAAACAAAGACAGATCACGTGAGGTTATCTCAACACTATGTGAAGTTATATTAAATACATAAACAAAGACAGATCACGTGAGGGTATCTCGACACTATGTGAAGTTATATTAAATACATAAACAAAGACAGATCACGTGAGGGTATCTCGACACTATGTGAAGTTATATTAAATACATAAAGAAAAACAGATCACGTGAGGGTATCTCGACACTATGTGAAGTTATATTAAATACATAAAGAAAGACAGATCACGTGAGGGTATCTCGACACTATGTGAAGTTATATTAAATACATAAACAAAGACAGATCACGTGAGGGTATCTCGACGCCATGTGAAGTTAAATTAAATACATAAACAAAGACAGATCACGTGAGGGTATCTCGACACTATGTGAAGTTATATTAAATACATAAACAAAGACAGATCACGTGAGGGTATCTCGACACTATGTGAAGTTATATTAAATACATAAAGAAAGACAGATCACGTGAGGATATCTCGACACTATGTGAAGTTATATTAAATACATAAACAAAGACAGATCACGTGAGGGTATCTCGACACCATGTGAAGCTATATTAAATACATAAACAAAGACAGATCACGTGAGGGTATCTCGACACTATGTGAAGTTATATTAAATACATAAACAAAGACAGATCACGTGAGGGTATCTCGACACCATGTGAAGCTATATTAAATACATAAACAAAGACAGATCACGTGAGGGTATCTCGACAACAGGTGAAGTTATATTAAATACATAAACAAAGACAGATCACGTGAGGGTATCTCAACACCATGAGAAGCTATATTAAATACATAAACAAAGACAGATCACGTGAGGATATCTCGACACCATGTGAAGTTATATTAAATACATAAACAAAGACAGATCACGTGAGGGTATCTCGACACTATGTGAAGTTATATTAAATACATAAACAAAGACAGATCACGTGAGGGTATCTCGACAACAGGTGAAGTTATATTAAATACATAAAAAAGACAGATCACGTGAGAGTATCTCGACACTATGTGAAGTTATATTAAATACATAAACAAAGACAGATCACGTGAGAGTATCTCGACACTATGTGAAGTTATATTAAATACATAAACAAAGACAGATCACGTGAGAGTATCTCGACACTATGTGAAGTTATATTAAATACATAAACAAAGACAGATCACGTGAGAGTATCTCGACACTATGTGAAGTTATATTAAATACATAAACAAAGACAGATCACGTGAGGGTATCTCGACACCATGTGAAGTTATATTAAATACATAAACAAAGACAGATCACGTGAGGGTATCTCGACGCCATGTGAAGTTAAATTAAATACGTAAACAAAGACAGATCACGTGAGGATATCTCGACACTATGTAAAGTTATATTAAATACATAAACAAAGACAGATCACGTGAGGGTATCTCGACACCATGTGAAGTTATATTAAATACATAAACAAAGACAGATCACGTGAGGGTATCTCGACACTATGTGAAGTTATATTAATTACATAAACAAAGACAGATCACGTGAGGGTATCTCGACACCATGTGAAGCTACACCCAAGACACAAACGTCATAATTTATAACACAAAGGGGCGAATGAGCAAACTGAAAACCAATTAACGAAATCATTATAGAGATCCGAAAGAATAGAACATCCTTCTTTGAAACCAAGCTAATGCCTTGATTGAATATTAATGTCATTAGATTTTAGTGTATTGAATCTATGAATCAGATGTCACTACTACTTCGAAGCCATGAATCAGTTGTCATTACTGCATAGAAACCAAGGACTGGATTGAATCCATGAAGCACTTATCAGTACTACGTTGAAATCATGAATCATTTGTCAGGACTGGATTGAAACCACTGATGTGTAGTGTTCTCATTATGTTTTTTTCTAAATGTAACAGTGATCCATCATCTTCCTACTTTTGGTTGCAGACCGAGCTAATACCTTGATTGAAAATATTAATATAATTAAATTTTACTAACATAACGTATATATGAAACACAGAAAGTACAATAGAACAAATTAACATTAACTGTTGATGTGCCAAAAGTAGTATTAGTTGTCAGTAATTTAGTATCATGAATACCAAATAAACATACCTATTTAGGGTTAAGTTTCCTTTAATCGTTTTGTTCCAAATTATTTATATTGCTGTGAAAATGAGTGTTTATTTTTATTCCAGGCTGATCTTCAAAGGCATAAAGAGGAATCCTATAAAATGTTTTTGTTTGTTTTTTAAAGTTATTGATATGTCACTTCCTGGAAACTATATTAACAACAATAAAGTTTATGTAATTATTATTTTTTACGAGCAAATCACCCCCAACGAAACTGGGAGCCAGTTTAACTTGTGGTAGATCTCTGAATTTCGAAACTGACACGCTAGGTTCGAATCTGTGCTATACAACAAAGTAATTCGTACATTATAAAACATGAGTTTGTTGAAATTTGAAAGCCAGTCCATTCGTATTGATGGTAGCTGGTGATAAGCTACTTTCCTTTTTTCAGTAATTCAAAATTACGGACAAAGGCTGACAGGTAAAACTATTTACAAGACGACTATTAACGTAGGGGATAAACATTTCACTGAATATTTGGAAGACAGAAGTTTAAACGTATTCAACATTCCAGGCAAATCATATTGATACGTCTAAGCTGTAAAATACTTTAACTGTGTTGAAAAATAACCAACGGTTGAAAACAAAACATATATGAATTTAGTTCGTACTTATTGAGTAAGCCTAATTAATCATATGTGGATGTTACTAACATTCGGGAAAATTGGGTAGTTAATCGTAAACTTTTTTTTTGTTACAGTTTTATAACAAATAAATATACGGTTATCCAAATTTTGAGTGAGCTTAACGTAAGTCAAAAATTAATTTAAAAAATAAAATAAATACATTTTGGTAAATGCAGTTTCCGGTGACTCACCATTAAGTTGTAGGCCTATCAACGCTAAAAATGGGATAACTATAAGTGCGGTGGGCAGAACACAGACAGCTTTGTGCGAAACAGTGCATTTCTAATTATGTGCGCCATCTGTTGTCGCATTTATAAATGTAATCTCACACGCATATAAATATTGCACACTTAAGTGATCAGAAACGTTTCTCAAAACAAGAACAAAAAAAATCACCCTGTACATTCTAAATGGAGTTCTCAACATTTACCATGGTAAAATACTACACTTCCTTCAAATTTTAAACCTTTATAATTACTTCCACGCAAACACATAAACAAAACATCCACGAAAAATATTTATTAAGATATTTGGAACTGCAAACCCTTTTTGTGTTTCCAGTAAATATTTTGCTGCAAATTAGTTTATATGATTTAAATATAAAAGATCTAATAAATTTAATTCTGAGTCGTGATTATACGAAGTGTTTAATTTTAGAACAATTTTTTTTAATGCTGTTTGTTTCTCCTCTCCCGATTTTATAACTACTTTCTACACGGGTTAATAAGTTGTATTTTAATCTCCACTAACAGTAATATCAGTTTTGTTAAGATGTTTGTTTGAAGTTATGCGTAAAGCTACATAATGGACTATCTGTGCTCTGCCCATCACAGGTATCGAAAGCCGGTTTCTTGCAATGTAAGTCCGCAGACATACCGTTGTGCCACTGGAGAACATCCTCAGATATTGTCAAGCCTATTTGTTCGCTCTCTACATATGTTTGGATGTTTTTCTGATAAAAATTTCATAAGACAGTAATTACATCCATAATCAGTATTTTTCGTCAGTTAACACACACACACACACATATCTCATGCTGTTTTTTTGGGGGTTTTTTTCCCTCTATTTTATATGCCTAATATTCGAGTCTTCGTCATGGATGAACTTTTGTTGCTCTCTACCTGACTTGGGCCACTGTAGTGGTTATTTTCCTCGGTTTTACAACGACCCCTACACTGGAACCTGTGAAGTGTTTATTTATGGTGCGTATGGCGGAAATGAAAAGAATAATGCCTTGATATTTGTAGAGGTAAAGTTATTTTATCTACCTCAAAGCATAATAGTAAAAAAAATCAGTTATTTACAAATCAGCTACAAAATTCTCACATCCACAAAATGAATGAAACTACAGTGAAATCAAA
This sequence comes from Tachypleus tridentatus, assembly GCF_004210375.1. Lineage (NCBI taxonomy): Eukaryota > Metazoa > Arthropoda > Merostomata > Xiphosura > Limulidae > Tachypleus > Tachypleus tridentatus. The sequence continues at coordinate 159,852,465 of NC_134833.1, read as the reverse complement.
CAATACAAATGGCAAAGACTTCATGAGTTCCGGGTTTCATGCGAAAGGTTTTATTGGCAGCTGAGTATGACAAACAAAGTATGTATTCTCATTGCTTGAAACCAGTATTACTAGTGGATTCATGAGGGGAGAAGGCTATAACCCTCAACCTCTTTTCCGATGATCTATCAAACAGATGAGGCCTTAGGCCTAACAAATAAAGAACGAATTATTTCAGAAGATTTTATGGAAGCAGGGGCGTAGGTCCTGGGGGGGATGGGGGTATACATCCCTCCATTTTAGATGGGGGGTATGGTACATACAATCATCCTCCTTTACAGTTTGGTCTGTTGAATTGTTTTATTGCATCACAGACCTACAAATTGTGTGTTTGTTCTTGTGATTCTCGTGTTCTTACCAATCGAATTACATAATTAGGCCTAGATGTAGGTTTTTTTCAGTAGCCGAAATGTACATCTTTAATATAAGCGTGCTTCTAAGCTTTTCGATCTAAGCGATAGTTCGTAAGTATCAGTCAGTAGGCCTAAGTATACATGCAAGTATCGTGGCAACAAGATTACTCTGTGACTGCATGTTTACAGCTTTCAAGTTCACGTAATCAGAGATTATCAATTTGGAAATTGAACAGCCCACATAAGTGGTTGCAAAAATCATACCCCCCATCGAGTGTAAAAAATCTACGCCCCTGGATGGAAGATCATCCTTCCTCACCCTTTCAGAGATCTTGAAACTGCCCACTCTGAATTTAGTGTGCCTAAAACAATAATGACACGCAATAAATTTGTACCAGTTTTCTTGTCATTTGAAAAGGTAAACGTGTTATTACTAAAATATAAGTTCCAAACAAGCTTTAGTTTCCTTGGAGAACAATATTCATATATAATTATATAAAAAGAGCAGAATTAACAACTGGATTTTTTAGAACTAATATCAGTTAATGTTGTTATTATTATTCTAGGTATGAAATAGAAATCGTCATTTTATAACGCATAACCCTTCTAGTAACCAAGTTCAACGTTACACTTGATTTTGAAAACGGTTGGTTTATACAAGTAGTTACAAAATTTATCACTTTTGGTACTTTTAACAATAAATTGAACTTTAAACCCATATGTTTTCTTAAACCAGTTTGATAATTACTGATTTTTTGTTTTAAACTGGCATCTGAATAAACATAACCATCACAAAAAATATATGAAAATGGCCACACATAAATAAGTAAACTGAATTCTCGCCCTTTCAGCCGTGGGGCGTTATAATGTGACGGTAAATAACACTATTCGTTGGCAAAAGAGTAGCCGAAGAGTTGGCAGTGGGTGGTGATGACTAGCTGTCTTCCTTCTAGTATTGCACTGCTAAATTAGGGACGGCTAGCGCAGATAGCTCTCGTGTAGCTTTGCGCGAAATTCAAAACAAACCAAACCCTAAATAATCCTCTTGTCAAAACTTAACACAGACTGATTCAATTACTTTGGAATCCAACTAACGAGTCAACTTATTTTTCCCTACTCTTATCACAATAGTATCAGTGAATAATTCACTCACGCTACTCCATTGGTAACCGCAGTTGTATCCTGAACTTGAAATAACTACCTGGCTTTCGATAAAGTCCACACAGGTAGGTTTAGTTACCTTAGACTAATTATTCTCCTTGTATCTGTTAAACTCAATTTAAAATATTGTCTGTTAAGACTAAACTAACAATTACACGGTCTAACGTTACTTTCAATAACTTAAAGTTTTTTAAATTTACTTTTATTTACTTAACTTCACTTAAGTTTTGTTTGTTACCATAGTTTTCAACAATTGCCTTTTTCTTTCGTCGAAAGTCCACACGAGCTTGTTCAGTTACTTCAGATAAATTATTTTGTTACAATACAGCAGTGAAATACGCTACGGAAAGCACCCATTAAGGCTAATCACTCACATGCCAGCTAGCTTCAAGTTTTCTTTCACAAACTGTTGAAATGCATCTGTCAGCTCTGTCACGTTACTGAACAGAACCTGTCTATATCCATGTTGCAAGTTGCTGTTGTAATAGGTTCGTGTTGGAAATTTCGCGCTAAGCTACAGAAGGACTATCTGCGCTAGCCACCCCTAATTTAATAGTGTAAGACTAGAGGGAAGGCAACTAGTCATCACTACACACCGCCAACTCTTGAGCTACTCTTTTACGAACGAATAGTGGATTGTCCGTGACATTATAATGCCCCACGGCTGAAAGGGCGAGTATGTTTGGTGCGACGAGGATTCGAACCCACGAACCCTAGATTATGAGTCAAGTGCCTTAATTACTTGGCCATGTCTGGCCTAAGAACAAGAAAGCCAAGTGTGTACAAGTAGGACTAGTACATGCATTGCGTAGCGGTTGCTATGGGTAACGTTTTGAGAAAGCAGTACAGACAGATTCGGACTATGCATAAAACTTCTTCTCGTCTAATGTCTGCGTGAATACGTCGTGAGTGTACGCATTGAAAGCAAGAACATAACGGTCCAGACCTAAAAGAGAAAAACAATTCGTTCATTAGAACATATTACATTTTAAACTATTGTTTAAGTGATGTTTATTATGATTTAGATTTGTAGATTTCTTCTATTGTGTTGTAGTCTGATGTGTAGATTCCTGCATATTTCTACTATTGTGTTGTAGTCTGATGTGTAGAATCCTGCATATTTCTTCTATTGTGTTGTAGTCTGATGTGTAGATTCCTGCAGATTTCTTCTATTGTGTTGTAGTCTGATGTGTAGAATCCTGCATATTTCTACTATTGTGTTGTAGTCTGATGGGTAGAGTCCTGCAGATTTCTTCTATTGTGTTGAGGTCTGATGGGTAGAAGTTCTCAAATTTATTCTATTGTGTTGTAGTCTGATGTGTAGAGTCCTGCAGATTTCTTCTATTGTGTTGAGGTCTGATGGGTAGAAGTTCTCAAATTTATTCTATTGTGTTGTAGTCTGATGTGTAGAGTCCTGCAGATTTCTTCTATTGTGTTGAGGTCTGATGGGTAGAATCCTGCAGAATTCTTCTATTGTGTTGTAGTCTGATGTGTAGAGTTCTGCAGAATTCTTCTATTGTGTTGTAGTCTGATGGATAGAATCCTGCAGATTTCTTCTATTGTGTTGTAGTCTGATGGGTTGAATCCTGCAGAATTCTTCTATTGTGTTGTAGTCTGATGTGTAGAGTTCTGCAGATTTCTTCTTTTGTGTTGAGGTCTGATGGGTAGAAGTTCTCAAATTTATTCTATTGTGTTGTAGTCTGATGTGTAGAAGTCTTCAGATTTCTTTTATTATGTTGTAGTCTGATAGGTAGAAGTATTCAGATTTGTTCTATTGTGTTGTTGTCTGATTGGTATAAGCCTGCAGATTTATTCTATTGTGTTGCAGTCTGATGGGTAGAGTTTGTGGATTTATTCTATTGTGTTGTAGTTTGACTAATAGAAGTATTCAGATTTATTCTATTGTGTTGTACTCTGATGGGTAGAAACTTGCAGATTTATTCTATTGTGTTGTACTCTGATGGGTAGAAACTTGCAGATTTATTCTATTTTGTTGTAGTCTTATGGGTAGAAGGTTGTATATTTATTCTATTGTGTTGTAGTCTGATTGATAGAAGTATTCATATTTATTCTGTTGTGTTGTAGTCTGACAGGTAGAAGTCTGCAGATTTCTTCTATTGTGTTGTAGCCTGATGGGTGGAAGTTTAGTGAGTTGCGACATTGTTCTTCAATGAAGATAAATAGATCAAAAACACAACTGTCGCACCTGCGCTTTGAGATCATAGAAACTGACGAATCACATGCAACCATCAAGACGACTGAGATTTCTATGTGCTTTCGCCGTAAGATCTCCGCACTTGACACTAAGATTTCGAGTGCAACACTATGACTTCAACGGTGACTTCACATCCACTCAAACGTGATGACTCGTGCCACGAGCTTCTATCTATTATACCACCCACTACACCTCCGTCTTTAGGCGAAAAGTTACCAGGAAACGTAGGTACGTCTGGTGATGTGTTTACGGACAACCGAGCACGTGATAGCAACATCGTCGCCTCGCTTGACCCTCTAGTTTTCGTAGACCATAAAAAAATACCCGAGATGCTGTCCAGCCAAAACTGGACATTTTCGCCGGATCACGTGGCTTGCGTGTGTGAAGCTCTTCAACAGGCTGGAGATAATGACCGTTTGGCACGCTTTCTTTGGTCACTTCCGTCCACCGAGCTCCTACGCTGCAATGAGTCGGTCTTCCGTGCTCGAGCAGCGGTAGCGTATCACCAAGGTAACTACAAGGAACTTTATACCATTCTCGAGAGTTACAGCTACGATCCCCATCACCACCCGGAACTCCAACGGATGTGGTACGTAGCCCACTATCGAGAAAGCGAGAAGGTCCGCGGCCGGCCGCTGGGAGCGGTGGACAAATACCGCCTCAGGCGTAGGTATCCGCTACCCAGAACCATCTGGGACGGAGAGGAAACAGTTTATTGCTTCAAAGAAAAAGCCCGACAAATTCTGAGGGAATATTACAACCAGAACTGCTACCCTACTCCCAGTGAAAAGCGGTTATTAGCCAAGAAAACTGGACTTAGCCTATCACAGGTTAGAAACTGGTTTAAAAACAGGCGCCAAAGAAACAGGACTCGTTCTCATATGTGTACGTGATAACCAACAACAGGACTCGTTCTCATATGTGTAAGTGATGACCAACTACAGGACTCATTCTCATATGTGTAAGTGATGACCAACTACAGGACTTGTTCTCGTATGTGTAAGTGATGACCAACTACAGGACTCGTTCTCATATGTGTAAGTGATGACCAACTACAGGACTCGTTCTCATATGTGTAAGTGATGACCAACTACAGGACTCGTTCTCGTATGTGTAAGTGATAACCAACTACAGAACTCGTTCTCGTATGTGTAAGTGATGACCAACTACAGGACTCGTTCTCATATGTGTAAGTGATAACCAACTACAGAACTCGTTCTCGTATGTGTAAGTGATAACCAACTACAGGACTCGTTCTCATATGTGTAAGTGATGACCAACTACAGGACTCGTTCTCATATGTGTAAGTGATAACCAACTACAGGACTCGTTCTCGTATGTGTAAGTGATGACCAACTACAGGACTCGTTCTCATATGTGTAAGTGATAACCAACTACAGGACTCGTTCTCGTATGTGTAAGTGATGACCAACTACAGAACTCGTTCTCGTATGTGTAAGTGATGACCAACTACAGGACTCGTTCTCATATGTGTAAGTGATAACCAACTACAGGACTCGTTCTCGTATGTGTAAGTGATGACCAACTACAGGACTCGTTCTCATATGTGTAAGTGATAACCAACTACAGAACTCGTTCTCGTATGTGTAAGTGATAACCAACTACAGAACTCGTTCTCATATGTGTAAGTGATAACCAACTACAGGACTCGTTCTCATATGTGTAAGTGATAACCAACTACAGAACTCGTTCTCGTATGTGTAAGTGATAACCAACTACAGGACTCGTTCTCATATGTGTAAGTGATAACCAACTACGGGACTCGTTCTCATATGTCTAAGTGATGACCAACTACAGGACTCGTTCTCGTATGTGTAAGTGATAACCAACTACAGAACTCGTTCTCGTATGTGTAAGTGATAACCAACTACAGAACTCGTTCTCGTATGTGTAAGTGATAACCAACTACAGGACTCGTTCTCATATGTGTAAGTGATAACCAACTACAGGACTCGTTCTCATATGTGTAAGTGATAACCAACTAAAGAACTCGTTCTCGTATGTGTAAGTGATAACGAACTGTAAAGTGTGAATATTTTTCTTACGAGCTGATGTATAAGATACGTTTACTTCTTTAAAATAATAGTGTTTTGTTAATAAAACCCAATACTTTGTAAGGCGAGGCTAGGAAAAACGAATGGTTGCGATTTATAAGGAAGGTTATATAAGGTTAGCTCTAGCACCTTAATGACCTCAGGACAGTTTCACAAAGGTTATGTCAGTGGCTGAGTACAGCCCGATGTGGTCAGATCTTCTTCGGTCACGTGGCTACAATCGTCCATTTGTAGTTGAAAGATTCATATCACACTCAGGTAAAGTGTCGCATTCAAAGACAATTCATAATAGAAACAATGGTGTACGTACGTTAATAGCGTGATTGGTTCGCCTTTATATCAATAATCGCCTCCTTCTATTGTTTGGTAGTAAGACTACTTAGATTATCTCGGACGTCGCAGCAACCAGTCACTAAACATACCAGTCCATTTATTCAAGATAGATAATTTAATTTTCGGTTATAAACCAACGTTTTTACGGTGATTTATTTGTTTGTGATTGAGGACAAAGCTACGCAATGGGTATTGAAATCGGGGTTCTAGCGTTGTAAGCCGTAGACATAGCGTTGTGCCACTGGAGGACTATTACAGAGGTGTTTTGTTGTTAATTTTAACAGAAAAACTCGAGATATATGTCGTTGTTTTTGTCTTGAAAAAATACTGTTTCGTAGCCTGTAGGCTTTAAAACAGGAACGAATACGGAACAATTGACACTGATTATTATTTAGTTTTACAGCAGCTGAAAATCACTGACGTAAGACTGAATAAAAAATACTTTTCATTTGTGGCATTATGTGAACTTATATACTTTCATAAAATTATTTAACTGACGGTCCCTCCGTCAGTGAAACAGCGGTGCGTCTGCTGACTTACATATATTCCCGACATCAGCAGAAAAATAACCAACATTTGGCAAAAACTAGTAACAAAATATGACATTGCAGTTAATACCAAATTTATTCAAAAACCAGGCACAAAACTGAGGTCTATACTATGTAAAAACTACACTGACAAACACCACACCAACATTATTTATAAAATACAATGTGATAACTACCACGACTTCTATATTGAAGAAACAAGTAGAAAAATGGAAACCAGATTCACAGAACACAAAAAGTCATCTTCACACGTTTTCGAACACTGCAAATCCAATAAACACAACATAACCATAGAAAACACTCAAATGCTAAATAAAGAAACAAACATAAACAAACACAAAATTAAAGAAGCCTTACTTATACAACAACTTAAACCCAAAATAAACCAATATAAAGGAACGCCTTTATACCTATATTAAAAATAATAAAATAAATAATATAAAATTACGTATTCAAATATCTAACACCCCCCTCTATATTCCGACACTCAGTTACACAACCCCTTTCAAACATGTGGTCAGCTTCTGGTCAGTTACCTCTCTCTTTCTTTGTGAACCTGACAATGACCGAAAAAGGTCGAAACGAGGTTCGCTCCTCTACGTAAAATATTTTCTCAACCCAAACGAGCCGTTTTTACATATATAAAGCACAGATGGCTCATTGTGCAGCTTTGTATTTAATTTAAAACAAAGCTAACTGATAGTTACCTTCTGGTGTCCATCAGAGTTTATTTACCTGTGGTGTGAAACATCTCAATGAAAGTACCCACAGGGACATAGCGGTAAGTTTGAAGGCTTATAATACTAAAATATGTGGTTTCGATATCCGTGGTTGGCACAGAACAATGATTCATTTTGTCACTTTTGTTTAAATAACAAATAAACGAACGTCTCATCGAAACGGCCATTTTGAACCCGAAGGGTACATCATGCGCAAGTGAGCTAAACAACGGGTCAAAGTTCCGTAGGATTCAGGTTCGCCATCATTAGTTCGGAATAACTTGTCTGAGAAAGAAGGTGATCTGTAGTTCTCCCTGCCACAAGGGCTTTCTTCGGCTCTTTGAACCCCAGGCCTGACGATCCGCAGCCCGACATGCTATCTATGTCATACCGGTCCGCCTTAAAGACAGCGTGTTCACATACCATAATGACTTTCAAAACTCTTTTAATAAAGTGTAATTTGAAGATATACATAAACTATATTAACGAAAGCCCGTTTACACACTCATTAGTATAATTGTCTTTCTTTGTAATTAAACACAAAGTTACATGATGGGTTATTTGTGCTCTGCCTACCACGGGTATCGAAACCCGGTTTCCATTAGAACAAAAGATTCGTTTCAGACAAACTATTACTTGGTCTTTCTGCTTTTACAATGACATCGAAATCTAACTCGAAAGACCCGTTGATATCAGCATTGGCGAGATAAGAAGATGACACTATGACGATAAAAGCTACATATTATTACAGGATTAACCAAGGCTCGAACGACAGTGAATAAAAATGATACTTAAAAAAAACAACCGAAAATTTGCAATGGATTACTTAAGGTTCGATCAACGCAAAATTTGCTGAGCCTCTGGTGGAGATGTATTTAAATAAATGTCCGGTGCGTATGTGTTTTCTTATAGCAAAGCTACATCGAGTTATCTGCTGAGCCCACCGCGGGGAATCGAACCCCTGATTTTAGCGTTATAAATCCGTAGACACACCGCTGTACTAGCAGGGGTCTGAAATGTCCGGTTTTAATAAGTGTACTTGAAAATGGATATATTTAGATTAATTATTTTGCAAACATTTGTGGGTATATATTTCTTTCAAATTTACTAAAAACAATAATAATATAAACTATGAACATCATTCAGCAATCTCTAAATTATTCTTTAAGCCTATCTATTGAAGATAACAATGCGTTCTTTTAAAAACATGAGTCTCACTGAAAGTGCTTTACAATAAAATATTGCACGATTTTTATTACCATAGGAAAGTATTCTAAAAAAAGCTATCTTCGCCGTGTCCACTACAGTCGACAAAAGGCTTTTCTTTTTTAATCGAAAACCATATGTTTTTCTCAACTAAACACAACACGTTGCACGTGATACCTTTAACATATTCTGTGCGGGAAAGCAGAGATGATTTAGTGATAATCGTACAATGACCGGCTCCTGGGGGGTTCCAGGTTTGCGTTCCGTTATTACTTTGCACTTCAAAGTCGGAGGTGCACTAAATAAATTGCGTTCAAATACCATTATTCGGTCGGACAACTGAGAGTAGGTCAAAGGTTAGCGGAGTTTACTGTTTCCCCTTTGGACAGCTTTGTGCAAATATTCCCTCTTCCCCACAGTGGCATAGCGGTTTACAACGCTAGAAATTAGGTTTCGATACCCGTGGTAAACAAAAAACAGATGGTCCTTTGTGTATCTTTGTGCTTAATAGTAAACTAAGCAACAGTGGTACAGCGGTATGCATGCGTACTTACAAAACTATAACCCAGGTTTCGATACCCGTGGTGGGCTGAACATCACGTAGCTTTTTGCTGAATTACAAATAAACAAGACAGATTTTCCTAGTTTTACGCGAAAATTTTACAAAGAATTAACAACAACAACATAGTTGTGTCCTTATGTTCACTGATTAATTGTTCATTTCTTTCACGACTCTAATAAAGGCGAAACCTTTGGCGAAACGATCTGGTGTCAGCAAGTTGGGTTAATACTCGTTTAAATAAATAAAGCAGGTCGTTTACGTTGTGCAACGTGAACTCTTTAGCATTCTTTTTTTTTTTTTAATTAGACAGAGTTTGCTGTTCATAACTTTGGTCAGATGATTGGTCAGCTTAACTGATTCGGTGGAAATTTAGGATACTTTATAGACCTATGATTAATTGACGTTTGTTATTAAGTTGTTTTGAAAGTTACTGGATGGAGGTCATAGTTCATATCGAGGGATATATAAATAAATATGTATTTGTAACAACTATATAATATCGTGCAAAGTAAACTCAACATGTTGTACTTTCTTGGAAAGTCTTGTCAACTCCGCAGCATAGGCGCCTAACACATGGGGCAGAAGGGCTCATGGTCCCACACCTTTTCCAGTCAGTGCATACAAACTATTATTAACAACTATGTTAGACAAACGTAGCTCCCCCTCTTAACTCAGTTCCAAAGACATCAAGAGCTTAGAAAGCTTGTAGGGGCATTATTACTGAATAAGTGATCTATTATAATTAATTATTCGTGTGTATAGTTCTTCTCGTGATTCATGACACGCGCACGTTTTACTGACGTCAAGACAGTAGAAACTGCAACGTTAAGCGTTCCATATGTGATGTCATTTCAGTGTCTACTAACTGACTGACGGAAAACATGCTACTGTATTGTGATGCGAGAGGTTAAAACAGGTGGCATTTGTTCTTCATAGAAACATTGAGTGTGGCTGTGGTTTATGCTGACTCCACAGCCAATATTTCCTTCCGTCTCCACTTTACCTTTTACTTTCTCCTGACAAAGAATCTGTGTGTACTTATCACAGTGTTAACCTGTCTAATATTGGTTCTATAAAACAACACTAAGGGTTTAGAAAAACCTTAAAACAAGTACAGTGTGTTTATTTTCCTAGAAGTACGTCAGAGTTTTGCCAGAGTTTATGATGAAAATAATGTAGTAATTTATTTTCTTAAAGTTTCTTCGTTCTATTTGTTTCTAATTGGTTAGTTTAACCTTGACAAATATTGTCTTACAAGAAAATAAAGTTGATACTGTTTTATTTTGTGTCAACTGTTTCTTGATTGCTTGGTTTCAAATACTGATGTCCCCTAATGAGACAACAGTAAGTCTACGGATTTACAATGATAATAACGGGTGTTCGATTTCCCTCGGTTGACACGGCAGGTAGTCCGAGGTGGCTTTGCTAAAAGAAAAACGCACACACTCAAATACTGACAAACGTTTTTCTTTCAGTAACGGTTAAACTTAACACTGTTTTTTATCACTAATCAACACTTCTGAGTTTCACCATAGCAAGGTTAACACGGTTCAACGCGAATTAGGTATAAGCGAATACTGACAAATGTGTAGCAATACGCCTAACTATAGTTCGCACACTATTAAATGAAACTTATTTTCTAAGCCCTAACATATCAAGATGTGAGCATGACTGCAGTAACACCATAACATGTCAAGATGTACGTCTTTCAGTAACACCTTAACATGTCAAGATGTGATTATTTATGCAGTAACACCATAACTGATCAAGATAAAACCAAAAGTAACATACATTTGATTAAGGTACACCTGAATCAACCTCTGGAAATTTCAAGATATATTCTGCGGGTCTCTTGTCGTAACGAAAGTCAAATCAGAACCTGTTTACAAGCTACGTAAAGAGTCGTTAAAGTAATTATGACTTGTATTAAAGGCCCCGCCGTGGAAAGCAATTATATGTGATTGTGCTTAGAAGTTACATGTGTAAGATGTGATAGAACTTATTTATAGTCTCTTAATTCAAATACTAATCTACAGTCATTCCAGCTGGTACTAATCTACAGTCATTTCAGCTGGCACTAATCTACAGTCATTCCAGCTGGTACTAATCTACAGTCATTTCAGCTGGTACTAATCTACAGTCATTCCAGCTGGTACTAATCTACAGTCATTTCAACTGGTACTAATCTACAGTCATTCCAGCTGGTACTAATCTACAGTCATTTCAGCTGGTACTAATCTACAGTCATTCCAGCTGGTACTAATCTACAGTCATTTCAACTGGTACTAATCTACAGTCATTTCAACTGGTACTAATCTTCAGTCATTTCAGCTGGTACTAATCTACAATCATTTCAACTGGTACTAATCTACAATCATTTCAGCTGGTATTAATCTACAGTCATTCCAGCTGGTACTGATCTACAGTCATTTCAACTGGTACTAATCTTCAGTCATTCCAGCTGGTACTAATCTTCAGTCATTCCAGCTGGTACTAATCTACAGTCATTTCAACTGGTACTAATCTACAGTCATTTCAACTGGTACTAATCTTCAGTCATTCCAGCTGGTACTAATCTACAGTCATTTCAACTGGTACTAATCTACAGTCATTCCAGCTGGTACTAATCTTCAGTCATTCCAGCTGGTACTAATCTACAGTCATTTCAACTGGTACTAATCTTCAGTCATTCCAGCTGGTACTAATCTACAGTCATTTCAACTGGTACTAATCTACAGCCATTTCAACTGGTACTAATCTACAGTCATTCCAGCTGGTACTAATCTACAGTCATTTCAGCTGGTACTAATCTACAGTCATTCCAGCTGGTACTAATCTACAGTCATTTCAACTGGTACTAATCTACAGTCATTCCAGCTGGTACTAATCTACAGTCATTTCAACTGGTACTAATCTACAGTCATTCCAGCTGGTACTAATCTACAGTCATTCCAGCTGGTACTAATCTACAGTCATTCCAGCTGGTACTAATCTTCAGTCATTCCAGCTGGTACTAATCTACAGTCATTTCAACTGGTACTAATCTTCAGTCATTCCAGCTGGTACTAATCTACAGCCATTTCAACTGGTACTAATCTACAGTCATTCCAGCTGGTACTAATCTACAGTCATTTCAGCTGGTACTAATCTACAGTCATTCCAGCTGGTACTAATCTACAGTCATTTCAACTGGTACTAATCAACAGTCATTCCAGCTGGTACTAATCTACAGTCATTCCAGCTGGTACTAATCTACAGCCATTTCAACTGGTACTACTCTACAGCCATTTCAACTGGTACTAATCTTCAGTCATTTCAACTGGTTCTAATCTTCAGTCATTTCAGCTGGTACTAATGTACAATCATTTCAACTGGTACTAATCTTGAGTCATTTCAACTGGTACTAATCTACAGTCATTTCAACTGGTTCTAATCTTCAGTCATTTCAGCTGGTACTAATGTACAATCATTTCTACTGGTACTAATCTACAGTCATTCCACCTTCAGTAACGTAAGTTCTGTCCAAAATGAATTATTAAACACCAATCTAACTCATCATTGTTGTTAACTTTCGTTGATGTGTTTCTTGGTTTTATATTAAAATTCACTCTCAATTTTCTTCTGTTCTTTGTGTATAGGATGAACCTAACCTTAAATTTCATACTATTTACTAATATTAACATACACTAAGAAGTAACCGGTTTTCATTCCTCATTTTGACTGTAACTTAATCTTGGTCTTCCCAATCTGAAGCAAGACCTAAAATCAGGGGTTCGTTTCCCCGCGGTGAACGAAGCAGATAGCCCGATGTGGCTTTGCTAGAAGAAACACACACACACCAATTCCTCCTACGACAACAGAAAGCCAACTGCGCGATGGCTTAACCACGACAAGGCTCCAAAACACTTCCCAAAGCCAATGTTCCACTAACAGTGATTATGGTCACTGTATGATGGTATGCGGCCGATATTATCCATTACTGCTTGCTCAACCAGGGTCTGAATATCACTATGGAAACTTACTGTCAAGAACTGGAAGAAATGAGTAGATAGTTGCGTGAAACAATGCCAGTATAAGTCATTCAAAGACGATCAGTTTGGCTATAAAACATTGTCTCCTCCTTACTGCCCAGACCTGTTGTCCACTGACTACCAATTCTTCAAGCGTTTGGACAACTTTTTACTGTGTAAAAGATTCAGCAACAGAGAATGACTTTAAATAATTTTTTAATTCTAAGACTTCAAAATTTTATCGTCGTATCATAAATAATCTTCTTACTTGTTGGCAAAAGTATGTAGATTTACTAGGTTCCTTCTCTCACTTTTGAGTTGTTTATTTCACATTAAAGTTACTATTTTAAATCAGGTATAATTTTTCGAACAACCTGATACATACATATATGATTTACGGATATAGTCAATTCACGTTCTGATGCCCACATGTGGTTTGAATCCAAACACATTTATCTTGGTCTTAAGACCTGGACTGGAGGACCTCTTGAGTGTATTACTAACAACGACGTCACGAGGCCTGGGGAAAATATTTTCTTCTCGCCACCAGGGTTGACGAATTGCTCTGCTTATCTACCAGCTCAGTCGAGTCTTTAGTTTATATTTTTATAAAAGAATGTGTGCTTGTGGACAGACGTAACGAGAATGTGGTGTTTCGACCACTTGAACGACAGTTCATAGCACTTAACATTGGGATACATTTGTATAGAAAGTTTAGAATATTTAGCACCAATTATAGTAAAGTTCAGAGGTCGTTTTGTTTTCGTTTTTATAGTTGTAGTCCTAGAATATTGTTTTCCTTAAGAATGTACACACATATCCTTAACGATTTGAAATGATTGATTAAACTAAATATACTACGAAACTGTTTTCGTACAAGATTTAGGCTTAGAGGCTCTATAAAAAAAACCATTTCACCAGCTGTTTCAAAACACGTCGAAATTATTTAAAATGTATTTTCCATAGTTATTGCAATACTTGAGTCCAACTACCCAATACTACCCTGTTAAAGACAGAATTATTTTCCTTTGAAAGTTAAAACCCCGTGAAGAAAAGAAGTGAATCTACAAGGAACTTTTAGATCAGATATATACTCATGTATGTCTTTCAGATTTAAAAAAACAAAACTGAAACCTCATCTACGTGATATTTTTCGTTAAATTTAGTTGAACTAATAACCTTTGAGGAGATTTTGTTTACAGTTTATGAGTTCGCGATGGGTGGGCGTTGAGTTATATAGAACACAAACTGGTAGTACTGTGGTGTGTAACTCATCTCACAGTTGAAGATGTGATAACCGATAACTTCATATAATGCGCATATTAACTCACTATTGATGATATGACACAACGAAAACTGTTAAATTGTAAAACGTAGATCAGGAGATAATTTGATATTATTGTCACGTTTAGACTATGAATATATTTAACGTGACAAATACGTCTACTTTTGTTTTGTCAAAACAGCGGACCTTCCTGAAGTGTGTGATTATTTGAAGCTGCTTCTGAAACGCTGTGGAAGACTGCTGTGCAAATATTTACAATACACTGTCGGCCAAAATCTTAAGGCCAATGAACATAAAGAAAAATATTCATTTTGCGTTGTTAGACTCAACCACTTATTTGAGTAGAGCTTCGAAAGATGAAAATAAGAAAAGGAAAATAAAAATAAAAAACTGTTTTAGTATTTAATAGGGAAAATGTGAACACTATGAAATTAACCTAAATACTAGTTGGTCAAAAGTTTAAGACCATACCAAAAAGAAGTCCTAAACAGGGTAGGAAATGCCCAACAAGAGGTCTCAGAAGTGAGTTGCACGGCCGTCATTGCGAATAACTTCAAACATTAACTTTGGCATGGTCGATTTAAGCGTTTGCAGAAGGCCGGCTGGAATGCTATTCCAAGTGGTGAAGATGGCTTCACGAAGATCATGCACTGTTTGGAATTGACGTCAATTTCTATAGACTTCCCTTGCCATCCACCCTCAAACATTTTCAATCGGGTTCAGTTCAGGCGAGCACGCTGGATGGTCCAAAAGAATCACGTTATTCGCCATGAAAAACTCCTTTGTCCTGCTGACAGATCCAGTCATTTCCACACAAGCGAAGGCCTTCAGTCAATAAGAATGCTTTCTCCAACATGCCAATGTTGCCAGCTGCTGTTTGACGCCCCTGTATAACCTGAAGCTCCATTGTTCCATGGAAGGAGAAAGCACCCCAGATCATGATGGAACCTCCTCCACTGTGTCGTGTAGAAAATGTCTTCGGTGGGATATCCTTATCGTGCCAGTAACGTTGGAAGCCATCATGACCATTCAGGTTAATTTTTTTTCTCATCAGAGAACAAAACCTTCGTCCACTTTTCTCCGTCTCATGTTTGGTGCTTCTCAGCAAAGTTTAACCGAGCTGTTTCGTGGTGTGGATGGAGGCGTGGCCTTTGAAGACGTCTATGGTTTTTAAAGCCTTTCTCTCGTAGATGTCGTCTTATTGTTCTTAAGCTGCAATCTGCGTCTGTAAGGGCCTTAATCTGGTTCGACAATCGGATGGTGTCTTGCTGAACAATCCGTCGAATCCTCCTGCTTAACGCCGGCGAAATTTCTTGGGCCGACCACTTGAGATTCTCGTTCCGTACTCCTCAGGATCTTTTAAGAAATTTACAACAACAGTTTTACTACACCCAATCTCACCAGCGATGAGACGTAGAGAGAGACTTTGCTTTTGCAGCTCGACAATTCTCCCACGTTCAAACTCTGTCAACGTTTTAGCCTTTGCCATGTTTTTACCCAGGGTAACATAGGAGATGTCAGTGGGAGATGTTGACAACGCTAATGCTTGAACACAAATTTCGTTACGTGTTTACCGATTAACGCTTCGTTTCAGTATGTTCTTAAACTTTTGACCAGCTAGTATTTAGGCTAATTTCATAGTGTTCACATTTTCCCTATTAAATGCTAAAAAAGGTTTTTTTTTCCCTTTTCTTAGCTCAACTCAAATAAGTGGTTGAGTCTAACAACGCAAAATGTATATTTTTTCTTTATGTTCATTGGCCCTAAGATTTTGGCCAGCAGTGAATGTGTGTTTTCCTAATAGCAAAGCCACATCGACTCTACCGAATCCTTGATATTAAGCGTTGTAAATCCGTAAACTTACCGCTGAACCAGCGGGGGGATATTTACAATATCAGAAAGATAAGGACATGTTTCGCGTTCTTTGCACGTGCTTCTTTAAACAGCAGACCCGGAAGACTTTGCTAAGAATTTTGTATTGTTGGGTTAATTTATTAGTTAGCCTATCGTCGAGTTATCTCGTTGTTTGCTCTGTTACATTTGTCCTGTCAATATATCCGTGACTAAAGTAGGCCTAACAGCGCCAATTCAACAAAACTACAGTTTAGAAGTGGCTACCCGTGCCGTCTGCAAAATGAAGTGGCCACGCTCGAGATAAGAAAGCGTTCGTCGCGTACACGTGTGCATCTCGTGACGAACAGAGCCACCCATGTGACTGGAAACACTTCGTCGTCCCTCAAGACCCCGCAAATATTTAGCGTTCCAGCACCCTCAGCAGGATCTCGCTGCAGTGTGGCGAGCATTTCCAGGTCATCCCTCCTCAGTCCTCCTTCCAAGGGTGTTGGAAGTGGACCGGGAAAAAGAAAACTTCTTAGAGTGTCAGAAAAACCAGAGTCTAACATTAAATGTTAATCAGAAACAGGTATCGCTGTTGTTTTGCATATTTGATAATGTCTCCATTCAGATAGATTGACTCAGTTTTACTGAAAATAACTAAGTCAGACACTGAAAGCTTCACAGAAAAAACAGTAATTAAAACTAGATATGAAACAATCTTCTGTAAACTATTATAAATGACCATCATACCTAGTGTGTTTTGAATTTCGCGCAAAGCTACACGAGGGCTTTCCGCTTTAGCCGTCCCTAATTTAGCAGAGTAAGACTAGAGGTAAGTCAGCTGGTCATTACCATCCGCCGCCAACTCTTGGGCTACTCTTTTACCAACGGGATTGACCGTCACATTATTACGCCCCCACGATTGAAAGGGCGAGCCTGTTTGATGTGACTGGGATTCTAACCCGTGACCCTCGGATTATGAGTCAAACGCCTTAACACACTTGGCCATGCCGGGCCGAAATAAAGTTTGTAGAAAGTTAATTTATGGAAAGCGAATGCACAAAAGGAACTTAAACTGCATAATCGTCAGTTTAGCTGTAATGGACGATTTCTAAAGCGAGTTTCACAGCTTGTATTGTAATAACACAGATATAAGAGTATTAATTTCTCTTGTCAATGGGTGTTATAAAGTAACTGAACCAGACACTGTGAACTTTTATAAACAGATACAATTATTTGAAGCTCTAAATACAACTGTAATAATCACAGAGTGAAATGAATTGTTTTATACGAACATTTTACATGTTTCTAATATATTATTTTGAAACAAGTAAATTGTGTATTGTCCATTTATTGTTGAAATATATCGCCAACAAATCTGAGACACCCACTTTAAAGAATCTAACTGACAAAACGTGATAGATGGCGAGCGAGCCAGGATTATACACTGGCAGCTGGTGGTAGAAGTAAGCGTGAGCAACAGCAGACATAAGCGTGAGCAACAGCAGACATAAGCGTGAGCAACAGCAGACACAAGCGTGTATATGACAGCTTTAATGGTGGAGAAAATAGTATAGGATTTTAAATTGTGTTGTACAACCATGTCAGCTGATTTTGATAAATGAATAGAGAAACCTGGGCAACTTGGGCTAAAACATACCAACCTAATAATGTTTCTTGAACAACATCAAAACTAGAGAGAGAGAATAGTAATACAACAGAGAGAGAAAAGACTGAAAACAGGGAGAGAGAGAGAGTATCAGCACCAACTAGGATTACTTAGTTCAGTATTAGCACCAACTGGATTACTTAGTTCAGTATCAGCTCCAACTGGGATTACTTAGTTCAGTATCAGCACCAACTGGGATTACTTCGTTTAGTATCAGCACCAACTGGGATTACATAGTTCAGTATCAGCACCAACTGGAATGGCTTAGTTCAGTACCAGCACCAACTAGGATTACTTAGTTCAGTATCAGCATCAACTGGAATTACTTAGTTCAGTATCAGCACCAACTAGGATTACTTAGTTCAGTATCAGCATCAACTGGGATTACTTAGTTCAGTACCAGCACCAACTAGGATTACTTAGTTCAGTATCAGCACCAACTGGGATTACTTAGTTCAGTATCAGCATCAACTGGGATTACTTAGTTCAGTATCAGCACCAACTGGGATTACTTCGTTTAGTATCAGCACCAACTGGGATTACTTAGTTCAGTACCAGCACCAACTAGGATTACTTAGTTCAGTATCAGCACCAACTGGGATTACTTAGTTCAGTATCAGCATCAACTGGGATTACTTAGTTCAGTATCAGCACCAACTGGGATTACTTCGTTTAGTATCAGCACCAACTGGGATTACATAGTTCAGTATCAGCACCAACTGGAATGGCTTAGTTCAGTACCAGCACCAACTGGGATTACTTAGTTCAGTATCAGCACCAACTAGGATTACTTAGTTCAGTATCAGCATCAACTGGAATTACTTAGTTCAGTATCAGCACCAACTAGGATTACTTAGTTCAGTATCAGCATCAACTGGGATTACTTAGTTCAGTACCAGCACCAACTAGGATTACTTAGTTCAGTATCAGCACCAACTGGGATTACTTAGTTCAGTATCAGCATCAACTGGGATTACTTAGTTCAGTATCAGCACCAACTGGGATTACTTCGTTTAGTATCAGCACCAACTGGGATTACTTAGTTCAGTACCAGCACCAACTAGGATTACTTAGTTCAGTATCAGCACCAACTGGGATTACTTAGTTCAGTATCAGCATCAACTGGGATTACTTAGTTCAGTATCAGCACCAACTGGGATTACTTCGTTTAGTATCAGCACCAACTGGGATTACATAGTTCAGTATCAGCACCAACTGGAATGGCTTAGTTCAGAACCAGCACCAACTGGGATTACTTAGTTCAGTATCAGCACCAACTGGGGTTACTTAGTTCGCCTAACCGAAGAGAAAGGGTCCAAGAATGACAATGGGGTCAGAACAAGTCAGTGCAAGATGTCCAGATTTGACCATTAGGGAGAAATGTAAATGATTCACCCATATTCGGAGTTGGAACAAAGACAACTAGACAGCTTGTCGCAGCTCCTTTCGCACATAAAAAAAAGCCTACATGACGTCAGAAGATGCTATAGAGTATGACCAGTTAAAATTGGTTTTCCTGAAACACTCTGAACTTACCGAGGATGATTTCACTGGGAATTGAGAGAAGTCAAACCTAACATTGAAAATCTGTATTTCAGTTTGGGTGAGGCCTGTAGTGATACATCACTAGATAAACTGACATGGCCAAGTGTGAACATGATTGACAGATATACATGGCCAAGCGTGAACATGATTGATAGATATACTAATACGTAAACAGTTCATTAGTAATCATGTGCTCAAGTGAAATGTTCCTAAAGCACCAAAACACGTGGACAAGATTTACTTGTCTACAGCGTCTTCTGTCACTGTTACACATTGTTTACTTATTTACTTGTGTACAGCGTCTTCTGTCACTGTTACACATTGTTTACTTATTTACTTGTGTACAGCGTCTTCTGTCACTGTTACACATTGTTTACTTATTTACTTGTTTATTGCGTCTTCTGTCACTGTAACACATTGTTTACTTATTTACTTGTGTACAGCGTCTTCTGTCACTGTTACACATTGTTTACTTATTTACTTGTTTATAGCGTCTTCTGTCACTGTTACACATTGTTTACTTATTTACTTGTGTACAGCGTTTTCTGTCACTGTTACACATTGTTTACTTATTTACTTGTTTATAGCGTTTTTTGTCACTGTTACACCTTGTTTACTTAATTACTTGTTTATAGCGTCTTCTGTCACTGTTACACATTGTTTACTTAATTACTTGTTTATAGCGTCTTCTGTCACTGTTACGCATTGTTTACTTATTTACTTGTCTACAGCGTTTTCTGTCACTGTTACGCATTGTTTACTTATTTACTTGTTTATAGCGTCTTCTGTCACTGTTACACATTGTTTACTTATATACTTGTTTATAGCGTCTTCTGTCACTGTTACACATTGTTTACTTACTTACTTGTCTACAGCGTCTTCTGTCACTGTTACACATTGTTTACTTATTTACTTGTTTATAGCGTCTTCTGTCATTGTTACACATTGTTTACTTATTTAGTTGTGTACAGCGTCTTCTGTCACTGTTACACATTGTTTACTTATTTACTTGTTTATAGCGTCTTCTGTCACTGTTACATATTGTTTACTTATATACTTGTTTATAGCGTCTTCTTTCACTGTTACACATTGTTTACTTATTTACTTGTCTACAACGTCTTCTGTCACTGTTACACATTGTTTACTTATTTACTTGTTTATAGCGTCTTCTGTCACTGTTACACATTGTTTACTTATTTACTTGTCTACAGCGTCTTCTGTCACTGTTACACATTGTTTACTTATTTACTTGTTTATAGCGTCTTCTGTCATTGTTACACATTGTTTACTTATTTACTTGTCTAGAGCATCTTCTGTTACTGTTACACATTGTTTACTTATTTACTTGTTTATAGCGTCTTCTGTCACTGTTACACATTGTTTACTTATTTATTTGTTTATAGCGTTTTCTGTCACTGTTACACATTGTTTACTTATTTACTTGTTTATAGCGTCTTCTGTCACTGTTACACATTGTTTACTTATTTACTTGTTTATAGCGTCTTCTTTCACTGTTACACATTGTTTACTTATTTACTTGTCAACAACGTCTTCTGTCACTGTTACACATTGTTTACTTATTTACTTGTCTAGAGCATCTTCTGTTACTGTTACACATTGTTTACTTATTTACTTGTTTATAGCGTCTTCTGTCACTGTTACACATTGTTTACTTATTTATTTGTTTATAGCGTTTTCTGTCACTGTTACACATTGTTTACTTATTTACTTGTCTACAGCGTCTTCTTTCACTGTTACACATTGTTTACTTAATTACTTGTTTATAGCGTCTTCTGTCACTGTTACACATTGTTTACTTATTTACTTGTGTACAGCGTTTTCTGTCACTGTTACACCTTGTTTACTTATTTACTTGTCTATAGCGTCTTCTGTCACTGTTACACATTGTTTACTTATTTACTTGTTTATAGCGTCTTCTGTCACTGTTACACATTGTTTACTTATTTATTTGTTTATAGCGTTTTCTGTCACTGTTACACATTGTTTACTTATTTACTTGTTTATAGCGTCTTCTGTCACTGTTACACATTGTTTACTTATTTACTTGTTTATAGCGTCTTCTGTCACTGTTACACATTGTTTACTTATTTAGTTGTGTACAGCGTCTTCTGTCACTGTTACACATTGTTTACTTATTTACTTGCTTATAGCGTCTTCTGTCACTGTTACGCATTGTTTACTTATTTACTTGTTTATAGCGTCTTCTGTCACTGTTACACATTGTTTACTTATTTACTTGTTTATAGCGTCTTCTGTCACTGTTACACATTGTTTACTTATTTACTTGTTTATAGCGTCTTCTTTCACTGTTACACATTGTTTACTTATTTACTTGTCTACAACGTCTTCTGTCACTGTTACACATTGTTTACTTATTTACTTGTGTACAGCGTCTTCTGTCACTGTTACACATTGTTTACTTATTTACTTGTTTATAGCGTTTTCTGTCACTGTTACACCTTGTTTACTTATTTACTTGTCTATAGCGTCTTCTGACACTGTTACACATTGTTTACTTATTTTCTTGTTTATAGCGTCTTCTGTCACTGTTACACATTGTTTACTTATTTACTTGTCTACAGCGTCTTCTGTCACTGTTACCATATTATTTTCCTGTTTGCCTGTCTACGTTGTCAACTGTCACTGTTATCACGTTATTTATTCAGCTATTTCTCCATAATGACTTCTGTTACTGTTTGTCATGCTAGCTATTTATTTGAATGGATTCATACATACATAGCGACAAACATACTTCAGCAAACTTGAATAATCCTCAGAGAAATCACGTGATGGATTCTGGAAGTTGACCTTACAATCTACTTGTGATGCTACTAATGTGAAATCCAATTCAAGTCCTTCACCCCACACTCATAAAATCACCTTGTTAATATGTGTATACAGATATGGGAGAGTTGGGGGAATGGTACTTCTGAGAATTGGGACACCTCTCAGGCTTATTGACCAATTAAGAAAAGATAATACGATTGTGCGGACCTGTAGGTCTTTCTTGAGGTAAGTGTTGCAATCACAATTCATTTGTAAAAAGTTAATTTTATGCAGGTTTACTATGCCTTCTTGTGACTGAGGTGACTTCTGTCAAAGAAAACTAGGTACATGTCATAAGTTCGTGAAACACCTGAATCATTTGTGAATTAATTACGAGTAAAAAATATTGCTGAACATTTGTGAGAGATTCCAGCTGGATAAAACAGGAACACCTTTCCCAGTTCTCCCTGGTATCCATTTACTCATTGTTTCAGAAAAGCTTAAAGAGACCAAGATGTTATAAAAACTGGCATGTTTTTCTTTTGTAAGACACATTTTGTATAACACGAAATGAGATAAACTTTCAAGTTAGTTTTCGAAACCTTGATGTGGATAAGCTAAGAAGACTATTGGTTATTTTGTGTAACAGACAGTATTAAGTTACATATGGATAAGTTAAGAAGACCATTGGTTATTTTGTGTAGCTGACAGTATTAAGTTACATATGAATAAGCTAAGAAGTCTATTGGTTATTTTCTGTAACAGACAGTATTAAGTTAGATATGGATAAGCTAAGAAGACTATTGGTTATTTTGTGTAGCAGACAGTATTACGTTAGATATGAATAAGCTAAGAAGTCTATTGGTTATTTTGTGTAACAGACAGTGTTAGTTAGATATGGTTAAGCTAAGACTATTTGTTATTTTGTGTAACAGACAGTGTTAGTTAGATATGGTTAAGCTAAGACTATTGGTTATTTTGTGTAACAGACAGTGTTAGTTAGATATGGTTAAGCCAAGACTATTGGTTATTTTGTGTGGCAGACAGTGTTAGTTAGATATGGTTAAGCTAAGACTATTGGTTATTTTTGTGTAACAGACAGTGTTAGTTAGATATGGTTGGACTATTGGTTATTTTGTGCAACAGACAGTGTTAGTTAGATATGGTTAAGCTGAGACTATTGGTTATTTTTGTGTAGGCAGAGACAGTGTTAGTTAGATATGGTTAAGCTAAGACTATTTGTTATTTTGTGTAACAGACAGTGTTAGTTAGATATGGTTAAGCTAAGACTATTGGTTATTTTGTGTAACAGACAGTGTTAGTTAGATATGGTTAAGCTAAGACTATTGGTTATTTTGTGTGGCAGACAGTGTTAGTTAGATATGGTTAAGCTAAGACTATTGGTTATTTTGTGTAACAGACAGTGTTAGTTAGATATGGTTAAGCTAAGACTATTGGTTATTTTGTGTAACAGACAGTGTTAGTTAGATATGGTTAAGCTAAGACTATTGGTTATTTTGTGTAACAGACAGTGTTAGTTAGATATGGTTAAGCTAAGACTATTGGTTATTTTGTGTGGCAGACATTGCCCTGGACTATTTATCCAGACTTCTCTTTAATACTTTTCAATGTATGTTCTATCATGTTACCACGTTAATGACATTATTTAATATGTAAAGTTAAACGTCAAATGTGTGTCTCCATTCGCTTTATATTCGCCTACAATTAAGTTGCTCCCTAAATGTAAATTGAGTGATTGTTGCTTAATAAAATTCTTTTTGGGACATGTTTCGTGCCAAACCTAATTACATTTGCCTGATAGTATTATTACATGATAATTACTTGTTTATTTCAGAAAATATACAAATAAACCACAAATTTTATAGGATTACATGTCTTGGATATGAAATAATGATATTTCATGAAATATGTTATATTGATGTCCTAGTTCATCCGAAAACTTAAATGTACCTTGAAAACAACATAAAAATTACAAAAATAAATATAATATAAACCGTATAATGAACATTTTCCTACTTTAGGATTCCCTGAACCATTTAGTTTGCCTTCCCTCGTGGCACAACGATATGCCTGCGGACTTACAACGCTATAAACCAGGTTTAGATACCAGTGATGGGCAGAGCACAGATAGCCCATTGTATAGTTTTGCACTTAATTTCAAACAAACAAACAAACAATTTAATTCAACTAAACCCACTGCCCATCTTTTACCACTGGATCGCGACAAGGCCAAAGACATCAGACATGATATCATGTCCCACTTTCCCCCAGACAGACATTTATATACCTATCTGCAAGTCATTTTTCAGTGAATGCTGAAAGGTGACATCATTAGACATCTCCTTAACGAGCTCTTCCATTTCCTATTATTCGCTTAGATTGTAAACAAATTTATATAATGAGGTAGAAAGATTAATTACGAACTCTTGATCACCAAGTCGTTTGTTAGAGACTTTAGAAAAGTGCACACGTGGAAACTTGACGAAGACAAAGACAACTTTCTCGTTGTTGTGAAATCAGCAAGTTCCAATTACAGACAAAACACAAGTTTCATTTTTCGTTTTTTCTCCTCGGGTTCTTAGAATATATACCTCAATAAATGAGGTATCGTACAGTACTGTAAGCTATAACTATACTTGTTAACAGTCCCAAAACGTAACAATACCGGAATGCACATGGTTAGAAGGAACTGTGTACAGAATAAATACGTCACAAGTTATTGAATAGAGTTTCTTTGTCTTTTTTTTTTTTAATTTCGCAAAAAGCTGCACGAACACTATCTGCGCTAGCCATCCTTAATTTATCAGTGTAAGACTAGAGGGAAGACAGCTAGTCATCACCACCCACCCCCAACTCTTGGGTTACTCTTTTATAAACGAATAGTGGGATTGACCGTCACAAAATAACGGCCCCACGACTGAAAGCGTGAGCATGTTTGGTGCGACGGGGATTCGAACCCGCGACCCTCAGTTTACGAGTCGAACGTCTTAACCACCTGGCCAGGCCCGGCCGGAGTTTCTTTCCTTATGTATATTACTACTACGTGAAGCAGTATGATTTTATGGGAGAAGTGGTTATATTTTTACTTCGTGTATGCACTATAGTTCTATTATAGTTACCAATCAGAAAAACGTTGTGACCTGTAACCTGCAGAGGACGCTAGAATGTCTTTCCCATAAACCTCGAGTGTGTTAATCTAGTTTAATATAAGAGATACGTATTCGTGTGTTAGTGAGATGCTACACAAGTGAGACTCATTTTAACTCTCAGTATTTTATTTTTTCACTTTTAATTTCATTACAAAAAGTGGTGGAGCCACTTGTCTTTATACCTAAATTAACTGCACAGGTAAATACGGTGTAACTTGGAAGATATATGTGATCCATCGGCGAGACGGCGATATATTTTCAATCTTACAGCGCTAAATTGAGATCTTCGATTCCTGTCGGCGAACGTGGCAGACAGCTGAACGTGACTTTGCTTTAAAACAAACAAGCATAGAATTGTTTGTTAGTGTTAGAGGAAAAGCGGAATGGCCTACATTTTAATATTTGAGATCAGTGACTAATATTCTTTACGTTAAAAGTACTGAATCCTATCTCTTAACAGGAGGGTGAGTGTATTAGTGATTGACAGGTCGGACTGAGAATCTGAGGGCACATGGTGCGCGTTCTTTTGCTCTAGAGTCGTGTTTCCTACTTTGAGGGACGTGAATGCATTATAAGAGCGACAGTCAAATCCCACAATTCAGTTGGAGTAGCTCAAGAGTTAGTGCTGAATACTGTCGACCAACCTTCGTCCAGTTAAGCCTATTTCAGATAACTGTTTGTTTTGGATATTGAAACAAAACTACCCAGTATCCGAAACAAACAATTGTCTTAAATAGAGCTTTATGAGGATAGACTTTTTTTTTCCCATTTCGTATTTAGATTGAACCTTTGTGCGAAAGCTTTGTGCATTTGGCAAAGTCATTAACCCTTGTTTTAGAGAAAGTTTAGTCAGAAGAGACAATATTCGATTAAAAACATTTCTGGACACTGCTCTTGTCCCCCAATGGTACAGCTGTAAGTCTACGGATTTACAACGTTAAAATCAGAAGTTCGATTCCCATCGGTAGACACAGCAGATAGCCCGACATGGCTTTGCTATAAGAAAACATACACACACACACACACACTTGATCTACTTGTCTAATTAAGTACCACTTTTCTAACTGGTCTGAGCGAGGTCAACGTTATAAGCCTGCCGGATATGTTCTGTTTTTGGGCTTCATTATATCTAAAAAATATACACACAAATATGGCCCACACTTTCGAGCCATGGGTGCGTTATAATAGTGACAGTCAACTTCCACTATTTATCTTGACAAGAGTAGCCCAAGAACTGGCGACACATGGCGTCGACTGATTTCCCTCTAGTCTTATAGGTTAAAAATTAGAAACGGCTAGCACAGATAGCCTATGAGTTGCTTTGAGCGAAATTGAAGAAATAAACAAAATCTACGAACTGTCCTAAGCTCTAAATCAGACCAATGTATTTATGAATTTGTACATTTTAAACATAAATAAAATAGATGGTCGATAACAACAACTCTTACATCTATTGTGTCTTCTTTGCTCTATGGCATCTTTACTTTCCGGTACGTCTTTCATTCCATTACATTTTTATTTTGTTCTATAAGATTCATAAAAAGACTTTAACTTCGTACGCTATGTCTATGTCTTAATTTCGTAATTTTAGACAATAAGTAATTTAATATCCCTTAAATATTTTGGGATTTGTTTTGGGCACAGTAAATGATAGAATAACGTGGTTTGGTTTGTTTTGAATTTCGCGCAAGACTACACGATGGCTATTTGTGCTAGCCGTCCATTTTAGAAGGAAGCCATCTAGTCATCACCACCTCATCCAACTCTAGACCTTCTCTTTTACCAATTATTAATGGGATTGGCCGTCGCATTATAACGCTCCCAAGGCTGAAAGGGCGGGCATGTTTGGTGTGACGGGGATTCGAACCCGCGACCCTCGGATTAGTGTCCAGTGCCTTGACCACCTGGCCATGCCGAGCTTTAGAATAATGTAAGGTAGGAGATTTATGACATAGAAACATATAACTTATATTGTCTCTAATTCTTTCAGTTGCAAATTTGTCTAAATATCGTGCCTTGATTTGGAACATTTTAATATTATTATTTTCGTTTTTGCATCTAGAATATTTAAATGTTGAGATGTCATTTTAATTACCACAGTTTTGAAACTTGTTTTGTAACGAATATCAAATCTCTAAATAAAAAAAAACAACTGCATTTTCAAAATTAACACAAAATTAAGGGCCTCTAACGATAGTTCTTTGTTTTTTTTAATTTCCCACTACAACCTATCCACCATGTTCGGCGGATGAATTTTCTTTCACTATTGAATCGATGACTTCAAAATCGAAAGAAACTAGTCTATCCCAGCAAATGTCTTCCTCTCCACTTGTCCATTCTAGCGAGAGTAATAACCTTCAGAGGTATCTAGAAGGTGGGCGTTGGTACCCAGTGATTACAGCCATGAGGTCTTCTTTCATGAAGTCTGAAGATGATAGATTAACCGATTTGGTGACACTCAAACATTTGATTAGAACACCAGAGAACAGTGTGGTAACTGGTAACATAACCGCAATTAAAGACCTCGCACGCGAGATCGACGATGTGTCCTCACTTCCTAAAGAGATGAAGAACTCGACAGATTTACGAACACTTGTTGAGATGACCATGATAAGAGAAGTATAAAAGGCGACAGGACACGAAGAGATCACTCAACACTTGATGTGATTAACACCGTTCCTGAGTAACACCATGCTGGGTTATTATACCCAACATGTCCCCCACGTTCTCAACACTTGACTGTAATTAAAAACGTTCCTGAGTAACACCACGCTGGGTTATTATACCCAACATGTCCCCACATTCTCAACACTTGATGTAATTAAAACTTTCCTGAGTAACACCACGCTGGGTTATTATACCCAACATGTCCCCCACGTTCTCAACACTTGACTGTAATTAAAAACGTACCTGAGTAACACCACGCTGGGTTATTATACCCAACATGTCCCCCACGTTCTCAACACTTGACTGTAATTAAAACGTTCCTGAGTAACACCATGCTGGGTTATTATACCCAACATGTCCCCCACATTCTCAACACTTGACTGTAATTAACACCGTTCCTGAGTAACACCATGCTGGGTAATTCTACCCAACATGTCCCCCACGTTCTCAACACTTGATGTAATTAACAACGTTCCTGAGTAACACCATGCTGGGTAATTCTACCCAACATGTCCCCCACGTTCTCAACACTTGATGTAATTAACAACGTTCCTGAGTAACACCACGCTGGGTAATTCTACCCAACATGTCCCCCACGTTCTCAACACTTGACTGTAATTAACAACGTTCCTGAGTAACACCACGCCGGACTATTATACCCAACATGTCCCCCACGTTCTCAACACTTGACTGTAATTAAAAACTTTCCTGAGTAACACCACGCTGGACTATTACACCCAACATGTCCCCCACGTTCTCAACACTTGACTGTAATTAAAAACTTTCCAGAGTAACACCATGCTGGGTTATTATACCCAACATGTCCCCCACATTCTCAACACTTGACTGTAATTAAAAACTTTCCTGAGTAACACCATGCTGGGTTATTATACCCAACATGTCCCCCACGTTCTCAACACTTGACTGTAATTAAAAACTTTCCTGAGTAACACCATGCTGGGTTATTATACCCAACATGTCCCCCACGTTCTCAACACTTGATGTAATTAAAAACTTTCCTGAGTAACACCACGCTGGACTATTACACCCAACATGTCCCCCACATTCTCAACACTTGACTGTAATTAAAAACTTTCCTGAGTAACACCATGCTGGGTTATTCTACCCAACATATCCCCACATTCTCAACACTTGACTGTAATTAAAACCGTTCCTGAGTAACATCACGCTGAACTATTTCACCCAACATGTCCCCCACGTTCTCAACACTTGACTGTAATTAACAACGTTCCTGAGTAACACCATGCTGGGTTACTATACCCAACATGTCCCCCACATTCTCAACACTTGATGTAATTAAAAACTTTCCTGAGTAACACCATGCTGGGTTATTATACCCAACATGTCCCCCACGTTCTCAACACTTGACTGTAATTAAAACTTTCCTGAGTAACACCATGCTGGGTTATTATACCCAACATGTCCCCCACGTTCTCAACACTTGATGTAATTAAAAACTTTCCTGAGTAACACCACGCTGGACTATTACACCCAACATGTCCCCCACATTCTCAACACTTGACTGTAATTAAAAACTTTCCTGAGTAACACCATGCTGGGTTATTATACCCAACATGTCCCCCTCATTCTCAACACTTGACTGTAATTAAAACCGTTCCTGAGTAACATCACGCTGAACTATTTCACCCAACATGTCCCCCACGTTCTCAACACTTGACTGTAATTAACAACGTTCCTGAGTAACTGGACTATTACACCCAACATGTCCCCACGTTCTCAAAACACCATGCTGGGTTACTATACCCAACATGTCCCCCACATTCTCAACACTTGACTGTAATTAAAAACTTTCCTGAGTAACACCACGCTGGACTATTACACCCAACATGTCCCCACATGTTCTCAACACTTGATGTAATTAAAAACTTTCCTGAGTAACACCACGCTGGACTATTACACCCAACATGTCCCCCACGTTCTCAACACTTGACTGTAATTAAAAACTTTCCTGAGTAACACCACGCTGGACTATTACACCCAACATGTCCCCCACGTTCTCAACACTTGACTGTAATTAAAAACGTACCTGAGTAACACCATGCTGGGTTATTATACCCAACATGTCCCCCACATTCTCAACACTTGACTGTAATTAAAAACGTTCCTGAGTAACACCATGCTGGGTTATTATACCCAACATGTCCCCCACATTCTCAACACTTGACTGTAATTAAAACCGTTCCTGAGTAACATCACGCTGAACTATTTCACCCAACATGTCCCCCACGTTCTCAACACTTGACTTGTGTAAAAAACGTTCCTGAGTAACACCATGCTGGGTTATTATACCCAACATGTCCCCCACATTCTCAACACTTGACTGTAATTAAAAACTTTCCTGAGTAACACCATGCTGGGTTATTATACCCAACATGTCCCCCACGTTCTCAACACTTGATGTAATTAAAAACTTTCCTGAGTAACACCACGCTGGACTATTACACCCAACATGTCCCCCACGTTCTCAACACTTGACTGTAATTAAAAACTTTCCTGAGTAACACCACGCTGGACTATTACACCCAACATGTCCCCCACCCAACATGTAACACCACGCTGGACTATTACACCCAACATGTCCCCCACGTTCCAACACTTGACCACTGAACTATTCTCAACACTTGACTGTAATTAAAAACTTTCCTGAGTAACACCATGCTGGGTTATTATACCCAACATGTCCCCCACATTCTCAACACTTGACTGTAACCGTTCCTGAGTAACATCACGCTGAACTATTTCACCCAACATAATCCCCAGTTCTCAACACTTGACTGTAATTAACAACTTTCCTGAGTAACACCTGCTACGCTGGCTTTCCTGAGTAACACCACGCTGGACTATTACACCCAACATGTCCCCCACATTCTCAACACTTGACTGTAATTAAAACTTTCCTGAGTAACACCATGCTGGGTTATTATACCCAACATGTCCCCACATTCTCAACACTTGACTGTAATTAAAACGTTCCTGAGTAACACCATGCTGGGTTATTATACCCAACATGTCCCCCACATTCTCAACACTTGACTGTAATTAAAAACTTTCCTGAGTAACACCACGCTGGGCTATTCTACCCAACATGTCCCCCACATTCTCAACACTTGACTGTAATTAAAAACTTTCCTGAGTAACACCACGCTGGACTATTACACCCAACATGTCCCCCACGTTCTCAACACTTGACTGTAATTAAAAACTTTCCTGAGTAACACCACGCTGGACTATTACACCCAACATGTCCCCCACGTTCTCAACACTTGACTGTAATTAAAACGTTCCTGAGTAACACCATGCTGGGTTATTATACCCAACATGTCCCCCACATTCTCAACACTTGACTGTAATTAAAAACGTTCCTGAGTAACACCATGCTGGGTTATTATACCCAACATGTCCCCCACATTCTCAACACTTGACTGTAATTAAAAACGTTCCTGAGTAACATCATGCTGGGTTATTATACCCAACATGTCCTCCACATTCTCAACACTTGACTGTAATTAAAAACTTTCCTGAGTAACACCATGCTGGGTTATTATACCCAACATGTCCCCACATTCTCAACACTTGACTGTAATTAAAAACTTTTCTGAGTAACACCACGCTGGGCTATTCTACCCAACATGTCCCCCACATTCTCAACACTTGACTGTGATTGAAAACTTTCCTGAGTAACACCACGCTGGGCTATTCTACCCAACATGTCCCCCACATTCTCAACACTTGACTGTGATTGAAAACTTTCCTGAGTAACACCATGCTGGGTTATTATACCCAACATGTCCCCCACATTCTCAACACTTGACTGTAATTAAAAACGTTCCTGATTAACACCATGCTGGGTTATTTTACCCAACATGTCCCCCACATTCTCAACACTTGACTGTGATTGAAAACTTTCCTGAGTAACACCACGCTGGGCTATTCTACCCAACATGTCCCCCACATTCTCAACACTTGACTGTGATTGAAAACTTTCCTGAGTAACACCATGCTGGGTTATTACACCCAACATGTCCCCCACGTTCTCAACACTTGATGTAATTAAAAACTTTCCTGAGTAACACCACGCTGGACTATTACACCCAACATGTCCCCCACGTTCTCAACACTTGACTGTAATTAAAAACGTACCTGAGTAACACCATGCTGGGTTATTATACCCAACATGTCCCCCACATTCTCAACACTTGACTGTAATTAAAAACGTTCCTGAGTAACACCATGCTGGGTTATTATACCCAACATGTCCCCCACATTCTCAACACTTGACTGTAATTAAAAACGTTCCTGATTAACACCATGCTGGGTTATTATACCCAACATGTCCCCCACATTCTCAACACTTGACTGTGATTAAAAACTTTCCTGAGTAACACCATGCTGGGTTATTATACCAAACATGTCCCCACATTCTCAACAGTTGACTGTAATTAAAAACGTTCCTGAGTAACACCATGCTGGGTTATTATACCAAACATGTCCCCCACATTCTCAACACTTGACTGTAATTAAAAACGTTCCTGATTAACACCATGCTGGGTTATTTTACCCAACATGTCCCCCACGTTCTGAGACAGGAACCAGTTACAACTAACCATACCTAGTGAATACTGTCGTAATAAGAACCTGGAACCCCCACTGACAACGAAGTAGAGAAGGACCCTAAAGAGACTTGCTAAGTAAAGTATTCTAGCACATAAAAACGATTAAAGCTTCACTAATAACTTTAACTGATGATAAATACGTTAATACGCGACTCTGGGGTACACCAGGCTTCTCATTTCAACGGAAAAAATACAACAATGATACAAAAATAGTCGTTACATATATAGGTGTCACATAACGATATTTCATATCCAGTAATTCCATAACAATGATATATATACATACATACACCCAGTCGTAACATAAGAGTGATATATAAATACACACACAATTGTACATATCCAGTCTTTACGAAATAATAATGTATGTAAATATTGTTACCATATAACAATGATATACATCCAACTGTCACGCAACGGTGACGTACCAGTATATCCAGACGTTCACGCAAACGATAAGAACAACTTAAGTGTATTTAAAAAATACAAAAATGGATTAGACAACTGCAAGAAACCATCATTTTTTTCAAAACGCTTACAAAATTAACTTACTAACGTACAAACCTGGAAGTTAAGATATCCACAAACATTGTCATATTTTTGTGATGTTCCAGAGAGTAAGATAAATATAAACTTTTGTAAATATGTGACTTAACACTTTGTTTTTCTTTCCTCAATGGCCCGGCATGGCCAAGCGTGTTAAGGCGTTCAACTCGTAATCCGAGGGTCGCGGGTTCGAATCCCCGTCGCGCCAAACATGCTCGCCCTTTCAGCCGTGGAGGCGTTATAATGTGACGGTTAATCCAATTATTCGTTGGTAAAATAGTAGCCCAAGAGTTGGCGATGGGTGGTGATGACTAGCTGCCTTCCCTCTAGTCTTACACTGCTAAATTAATGACGGCTAGTACAGATAGCCCTCGAGTAGCTTTGTGCGAAATTCAAAAACAAACAAACTTTTCTCAATATGAGTACAATAAAACCAAATTTAAATACCATCATTTTACCTTAATCTTGTTAATACAGATATAACTTATTAATATACATTTGTTTGGTGGAGTCTATAATACATTCACCATATCACAAACATTAAATATTACTTGTAATCTTCTGTATTTCATATTTATTCAATAAAAAATATTCTTTCTGGAATATGTAATTATCTGTTGGTTGTCCGTGTATTTGTGTCGACGGTTGATCTGATGGGTGAAGTTGATAATCACTACAGAATTTTTTTTTGTCGTTAAACATAAATCTACACAATGGGCTCTCTGTTCTATGCCCACCAAGGGTATAAAAAACCAGTTTACAGAGCTGTACGTCTGCAGAAGTGTTACCCTTAGGACCCCTCCCGTCAGTGGCACAGTAACATTAATAAGAGATGTAAAATTCAGGTGATCGTGGGAAGAGCACGGCTTAGTGATTAGCGATTCATGTTGTACATCTGAGGGCCCAGAGCTCGCATCCCTTTATCGTAAAAACGCTTTCCACAATGTGGAATCGTGGGCACCTTCTCAGAGTGACGGCCGAATGCCACTTTTTGATTATAATATTCCAATATTTGGTGGCAAGTGCTGTTGACCTGCTGTCTTTCTTTCAGCCTATCTGTGTAAAATTTTGGACGGCTATTTTAACTAGTTCTTTTGTGGCAACTTTTCATCAAATGAACAAAACTGTCACTTATACAGAAGACAGCTAGTTAACAACACCCACTGCCAACTTTTGGGCTACTATTTTACCAACGGTAAAATTGGACAGTGGAATTGGCCATTACTTTATAACGTTTCTCCCACGATTGAAAAGGGGTGCTAAATTTCTGCCACGCAGATTTCGGGCCGAGCTTCCCAACAACTAAGCCTTTTTGCATTGAACAACACATTATATAACAAAACATGAAAGGATTTTAGCTTGAGATCTACACCCGCATAAGGAAACTTAAGGCTGCCATGCTATGGCTCAAAAAAGTGGAAAAGGCGGCCCACGCCCACACTTACAACAGATCTTTTCATACCGGGTGCGAATGACAATGTATATTTAAGTTACGATTATATTGTAGTAAGCTATATATTTAATGTTGTGTATATATATATTGAATTAGTTTGTACAATAGGCCCGGCATGGCCAGGTTAGTTAAGGAGCTCGACTCGTAATCCGACGGTCGCGGGTTCGAATCCCGGTCGCACCAAACATGCTCGCCCTTTCAGCCATGGAAGCTTTATAATGTGAAGGTCAATTCCACTATTCGTTGGTAAAAGAGTAGCCCAAGAGTTGGCGGCGGGCGGTGGTGACTAGCTGACTTTCCTCCAGTCTTACATTGCTAAATAAGGGACCCGCAGATAGCCCTCGCGTAGCTTTGCGCGAAATTAAAAAAAACAAACAACCAAACAAAATTTGTACAATTAATTTGAGTTTTACGTTAGTCTAAAAACCAGTTAGGCCGTTTGAAAGAAATGTTTTAGATTAAGTTGAAATTTAATTTAATGAATGAAAACTCTGACTAAGACTTAAGAGATGTTACTGCAGAGCTTTTGATGCAGTAATGCGATACTGATCTGTAATTGGATGTTCGTCACATTACGTCTCAGGTCATAATGGCCCGTACCGTATTGTACTTGGCATCATGTCTAATGATATACGAAGCCTCCGTATTTTATTTTGTGCTTTCACCGTAAGCGTTATATCGTAATACTGTCTGTTGTATGTCCATGTAACTACTTTACAGGATGTGGATGAATCTTCCACAAAATTGGTATAGAGGTTCATTATGTTCGTGGAGAAATATTTATGAGTTTTCAGTGTTCCACTTTGCGACTTTTTATGTTCTAAGATAACCTTTAATTAGTGATAAATCTCCGTAACTTCCGTTCAGGGTAGAGGATGGGTACTCCAGCTTGTTTATAGAGAGTAGAAAATCAGTACTCCAATATCTTATTATAGATAAGTAATAGGTTCTAAATTTAGAAAGAACTGAGCGGATATGTCACCCACATTTTAACAAGCTTCTGTTCTAGCACATCTGCATAACAGTCAAAACTTTAAGATCAGGAAACATGTTATATGCATATATGATAAAATCTACCAATAAAACCTTTTACTCGATACAAAAATGCTAAAAGTTATTTTAAAATACTTTTAATAAATAAATAACCACGTGGCAAAAATGCACGAAAGTAACAAATTCGTTAATATGGAATAGAAAACATTTTGGTGTGTGTGTGTGTGTTTGACCTTACCTTTTTCGTGTTTGTTTGTCTTTTCGTTTTCGTATTTTTACAGTACTTTAGTAATGATTATGTAAAGATGAATGAAGTTATAGCTTCTAAAGCGAAAATGTACTGTTATATCAAAGAGAGCCTAAAAAATCAAAAACTGTATTACGATACCAGAAGAGCCCACACGCGCGAAAACGCGATAATGATACGAGTAGAACGCGCACGACTTTTGTTTGTTTTGCAACCCAAGTTCGATGTTGAAACAAGGTAATTAAAGAAGTGAAAGTAATTATTAATGTACCCATGAAACACTAAAACTCCTACTCAATGTAAGTTTCAGAAATGAAACTGGTTAAAAAGAGAACGACTGAATAACAGAAATGAACTCCAGATGAATTAATTTTCACCTTTATTGAAGCAGTGAATATCTTGTCTCTTCATTTAAGAGCAAAATAATCGCGGGTAATCGAACCACTGATTATAGCGTTATGATTGCGTAATGTTTCCGCTATTCGACCAAGATACACTAGTAAACATATCTAATCATTTGCTACAAATATAAAAACGAAGAAACTCAAACTAGGGATACGCTGTTGTTGTGCAGCGTCCACTAGTGTAAATAACGCACAGTGTGGTGTTATTTTCCATGAAATTAATGGCCTCTAAACATAAGCGTACCTAAGTGATTGACAAGCTAACGGGCTGATAGGCATGAAACAGCTGACTTTGCGTTAATCATCCTTAAAACTGTCTGTAAGGAAAGATGTATAGAGCCTCAGAATTCTAAACGAAAGAAAGAGCAGTCTCGTTAAGATAGTATAGCGTTGCATAAGTCTGGTTCATTCCAACAATCAACGTACTAACAACAAAGACTTTGCTTTAGTTTTGCTTCAGTTAATTTACCTCATTAGGCTTAGCAGAGGGTTTTATATGGTTTTCCCTCAGGATAGCAACGTGCCACGGAGAAAGCAAACAAATAGATTTACGCGCTCTTAATTGTAAACACTTTATCACTTTATTTTCAATAAAATAAATAATTAACGCAAATTAATTATCGTAACTATAGTAATCAACATCAGTTGCTTTGTAACATTTATCGTAATAAATTACATTTTTTCTCCAGAGATGTTTCTAATGTCAGCGAATATCACTGAACTTTTTTAACCCTAAATTTAGGGTTGATTAGTCTTTTGGCGGCAATAATGTAGCATAACGCTACCTTCTCGTGAACATTTTGTATTATACATATATACTTTGAACAATGGTGAAATTATTTGAGCCTTACCTGGTTATCGCATATAAAGTTTTAACAATCATGCGTAATCAGAAATGTTTCATAAAATTAATGTTTTTTTACATAAAATTTTCAATTTGAATTAAAAAAAACCTCACTTGCTTTTAAACGTCAGATAGTCGAAAAAAATCCATATAAATGTTTTGTTGGTTTATTTATGTCTAAATATTTAAAACTGTCGTAATTTTTAAGCTTATCTTGCATGAACACATTACACAGAT
Source organism: Tachypleus tridentatus (assembly GCF_004210375.1). Taxonomy (NCBI): domain Eukaryota; kingdom Metazoa; phylum Arthropoda; class Merostomata; order Xiphosura; family Limulidae; genus Tachypleus; species Tachypleus tridentatus. The sequence goes on along the minus strand of NC_134833.1, from coordinate 159,814,906 downwards.
ATAAATTAAACTCAGTTTTTTTTTAGTTTGTGAGCAATTGATATCTGATCCTTCAAGGTTTTATCCAGTTTTAACACAATGTATTTCCCTTCTAAAACACAGGCCTAACCTTTTTTAGGCTTATAAGTTACATAAGCAGTAGTAATCTATTACCAATGTAAATATGCTGTGTAATTGCTATACACGTGTAACAATCCCCAAAATAGGATTGGAGTTGCCATAAAGTAAGGGTGAAATATAAAAACCCTGTTTGCTGGTATAATTATTACGAAGTTTAACCTGACTTTCAAACATCTAGCAAAATACGCTCTAAGGAGAATACAAAGCAATTCGATATCAGTGAATTCGAATCAGTGGTGTTGGAGACTATACAATATTCTCGTAGAGGTCTGTTAAAACACAGATTCAATACAATTTAAATACATTTACCCCTTCGTAACTAAAACGCACACAGAATTCTTAAAAATCCAAGAATGGCGTGTTCTCTTCTTCTTACGTATTAAAAAAAACAAAACATAACATTCTACTGATCAAACTCCATAAGTTTTCGTTTATAAATATTTAGTTAAATGTAAATGTTTTATCCAATTACCTAGTATGTTACTCTTCGAAACAATAATTTTTGTTTGTTTTGTGTTGAATTTCACGCAAGGCTACACGAGGACTATCTGCGCTAGCTGTCCCTAATTTAGCAGTGAAAGACTAGAGAGAAGACAGCTAGTGATCACTACCTATCGCCAACTCTTGGTCTACTTTTTTACCAACGAATAGTGGGATTGACTGTCACATTATAACGCTCCCACGGCTGAAAGGGCGAGCATGTTTGGTGCGACGGGGATTCGAACCCGCGACCCTCAGATTACGAGTTGAGTGCCTTAACCCACCTGGCTATACCGGGCCGAAACCGACGGACTATACTTATTTAGAATTGCTATAATTATGCTGTTTATACGTTTTGTTCATTTTTTTTTGTTTGAAGTTAAGCGCAAAGCTACACAAATAGGTATTTGTGCTCTGCCCACTATGGATGTCGAAACCCGGTTTTTAGCATTGTAAATCCGCAGCCATACTGCTGTGCTGTTGAAGGGGAAGGCAATTTGTATTCAGCTAGTAGGAAAGCCTACAGTACTTTTCAATTTGACTGTAATCAAAATTGGGAATTGTAGCTTGAGAAATTAATGTTGACACTATTTCAAACCCAGTTCGTTCACATTTTCTAAGAGTTTCTGGTTGTAGGCTTGAAGAAATAATATTTGTGTCTTGATTTAACTTCTTTTTGCACTTTGATGACGGTCCCTATTCCCCTTTTTTACGTCAACAATATTTACCAGTCTCATACATACACAACTATATATAAGACTCTCACTATTAAAATAGGTTCACAAAAATCACAGTTTAACCATTGTATATTGATGTATGTGAGAAACAAATAAATTTTATTAGTTTTTTTTATTATCCGTAATAGGAGTTTTAATGGTCAATAGATGGCACTTTTCACTGTATTACCAATATCTTAACGACGAATTCTCATAAGCGAAAACCTCAGTGAATGAATGATTATAAACAGAAATAACTCAATTACTTTCACAATGTACACTTTTGTATTATGTTGTATTTGTTTTTATTGAATACAGTTTCTTTTTCACTGTAACGTTTTCTTCGAGTGTTTGTAATATTCTCGGGGTAATGATTTATTTGTTTCCCCCTCTTCAAACTTTACATCGCCTCCACTGCAAAAATAAATAAAAAATTACTATCAGTTTTCTTATAGCTCAAGAATTCATCAATGCTAGTCCAGGCATTGGTTAAACACGTACACCATTAAGCCTAATCTCGATTACGCCATTGTATCAAAACAGTTACATTTAAATAATTAAATTTACTCCAACAGACAAATAGGTAATAATAGGTCACTTTATTGGCAGATATTTTAATAATAATATCCAAAATAAATGTTGTTCGTAGAGTATTCAGCATGTAAACATTGAACATTAAATGACAGATACGCCATCTTGAAAGTCAAAATAATTTCCAGTTCTTCAGAGCTTTTATTATAATTTCTTGAAGTTATTCATTTTGTTCAATACGTATCTATCTAAATAAGAATATTTTAAATGTTATTATTCCTGAAATTACTGCTACTATATCTTACAAGCCTAATATCTCAAAGTTTGTTAAATTAGAGTAAGACAAGCAGATACAACTAGTAATGTAGGTACGTGTATAGAGGTAAGTTGGGTTCTAGTATGTTCTAACGATTTCCCATGTTGAAATCCAAAACAGAGTTTGGAACCTTCTATGTGCTCTATCACAAAAACTAAACAAGGGCCCCGACAAACAATGATGGTAATATGACGGATATAATCAAACTAGCTGAAAATAAATACTGAATTTGTATTCTTAAGACGGCTAGGTTATCTCCAGGTTAAGAACCTGAGGATGACCTAACAAGGTCGAAACGTTGTTCTGTACTTTAATCTAATTAAACCTTTAATATCCATACCAACCGTCTTGAGAATACATTTTTACTTCAAGTAGGTTTTTCGTCATCAATAAATGTTAATTTTTTGCTCAAAACTGTAAATAAATGTGTTTTCACCATGTTTTGTAAAAAATAATTATATCATAGTAAAAAATATATTTATCTATTATTTTTCTAGTATTTCACAAAAATATTTTTTTGTATATTTAGTAAATTGTAATTGTTTGTAATTTTCACTCATGTATATTTTAAGCTTATGTTTAAATCTGCTTTTTATAGATTGATTCACGTGAAAGAAAAAACCTCGCTGTTAAAGAAATATTTCTAGATGGTCAAATACTTACACAATATCTTACACTAAATTCTTAGAAGTCAGTAACAATGTATTTAGCGACATCTATTGGATTTAAAAGATATTTAAGTTGTTTTTGACACCTGTTGTCACTGGTGTTTATTATGTAATAAGATAGTCCCTGATTTAATTTATAATTGTATTTTTATTAAAGTAAAGGCGCCTTTTTGTAAATATGATAATAAATGTAATTTTAAAAAAATTAGCATAAAATGCGAGACTTTCACATAATAGTCAAACGCCATAACAACAGTGACATCTGTAACAAAATGTTTACAAACAATTCATATCCCTAATGTAAACCATGATGTTATTGTTATTTTTTTCCTAATTTTAATGTCTTGCTCTAAACACGATTAATTGGTACTCAGAAAATCGGCCCGGCATGGCCAAGCGTGTTAAGGTGTTCGACTTATAATTCGTGCGTCGCGAGTTCGAATCCTGGTCTCACCAAACATACTCGCCCTTTTAGCCGTGGGGGCGTTATAATGTGACAGTTAATTCCCACTATTCGTTGGTAAAAGAGTGGCCCAAGAGTTGTCTGTGGGTGGTGATGACTAGCTGCCTTCCCTCTAGTCTTACACTACTAAATTAGGGGCGGCTAGCGCCGATAGCCCTCGAGTAGCTTTGCGCAAAATTCAAAACAAACATACTCAGAAAATATTATAGGAATACTTTCTTAACTGAGATTTGAACTCGAGACTTCAACTTAAAATAATCCAGTAAGTCAATTTGAACGTTACCAACAAAGAATGGAACGTTCTTGCCAAAGATAGCGTTATGAACACACATCAAAATTCCTGGTAAGTACTTAGCCTTAAAGTAAAAGCTGGGGCTAAAATCAGGGGTTCGACTTCCATCGGTGAACTCAGCAGATAGCCCGATGTGGCTTTGTTATAAGAAAACAAACACACATACACCTTATAACGAAAAATTAAACGATAATAAATTTGGATGAAGCCATGGGTTTAATTCAATTAAAACAGATTGAGTGAGCTATTGTGAGACAGAAAAGTTGCCGATGGAACCAGCCTCTGAAGCCGACCGTTATTCTGTAGTCCAAGTCGAAGTGCGTGTATCTTTTGTTACATAAGTAGTCTGATGGAAAAGGCTAAAGTTCACGAGTTGCTGTTTCAATAATTGCCCAAAACTATACAAAGTTACAACGATAATAACTTGTAACTGAGTGTGGTAGACTTACGAGAGTAACAGCCATTTTTGGAGTGGGGTGGGGCATAAAATTGTCCACTGCCCTGAAAGGATTTCATGAAGGGGGAACAAGAGTGCCAGGAGAAACCCTCCTCTCATGGATCTGACGCCAAATAATCCAGACCCGTGCCTGAAACGTGAAGCCTAAAAGTATTTATTAGTGTATGTTTTTTAACACTGTAATACGTTAGGAACAAATACTTACTTTATATATATAGAATCCATTTGGAAATTTAGTTGAAACCCAAACTAGGGACTCCTATACTGAAAGCAGTGAAAGGTTTCAAACCTTCTTGAACGATACAAGTAGTACTGAGTGCGCTTTTTCAATCGGAGTCAGCAAGAAGAGAAATCAGGCTCGTACAGATTTCAGAGTCACCAGCTGAATCTAGAATATAATGAATTGTTTTTCCAACTTAGAGTTTTTATTCTTCAGTCGCTATAAGGTCAAGTTAACTCTCACAGCTCACAGCGCTTAAGTTCAGGCTTTGATAGTTGTAGTGAGCACAGCACAGATAACCCATTGTATAGCTTAATAACTAACAAGCAAGCAAACTACGCTACGGATATTGTTTTCAATACTAGATGTTATTGTGGGTTACCTTCCTAATATTGTAATTCGTACGTTAACTAGAAGGTGAATGATGCTGCGATAGGTCTTAAACGCTTAGTTGAAGTCAAGCTTTTATTACATTGATAGCTACGCAGCTTATAAATACGTGGTTTCACGAAGTATTGGGAGTATATAAACAACAGAGAGTAAAGTTACTCAAAATATAGTCAAGAACACGATAGTTATTTTCAAGATAGAGAGCAGGATAAGTCATTGTGATTCAATAAAGTATTTGGATCTGTGCTTGTCGTTGTACGAGTTAATTTTACGTTAGTCCTAGTATTGTTGGAAGGGTTTGAATATCATTTGTAATTTAGGCTTACAACAAGTTACAACTGTACAAGTGTTCAAGTTTGTATAACTGTTAAAGGAGAGTATGAAGTGATTTGTTTTCGTCACGTTAACTAAGCTTTGAATTATTTTTCATAAATAACTTGAAAGAACTCATCATCAAAAACAACAACAAAATAACAATATCGGTGTCAGAAGTGGGATATTGTTTTGATAAAAATAAAATAGAACTTTGTATGTATTTGGAACAGACATTCAACTGTTGAAATTGATGACTGTGAAATTAAGTAATGAAATTCAAGTGTTTCATTAGATGAAAATATTATTAAGGATAGATCAGGAGGGATGAGGGATGAGACAGAAAATTTTAAAAAGATCAAATAGAAGATGAAAGAAAATCAAGAGAAACTCGAAAAGAAGAACAAGAAAGAAACTTAAAAGAGGACTAGAAAATAAAGAGTTGGAAAATTTGAAGAAAGATACATACTATGTCAAGAAAAATTAGAAATAAAAGTAGTCTGATTGTAGATAAGAACAATGAAGGATTACAAGTGTAAAAAAATACATAATGATTTCAACAAAGTCAAAAGTGAAGTTAAAATGAGCATCACTAATAACACTGGTAACAAATCACTAAAATGAATTATTAATTGCAAAGATTAAACAGCCATATCTCTTTCTGCATCTACTTAAGAGTTCTAACCAAAAACAACATTTAGTACGAGATATGAAGTAGCATAACATATTTAATCGACACCAGATGCCACCACTGCTATATTACCTTCCTGGATTACTGTAACCATGACACTATCAGATCAAGTTCAAGAATTTATCTGGCAACTTCAACATTAGCTTGTTGTAAAACTAATGGACTATTACTAGAAGTTCAATTCAAAATAATTTCCTTAGTTAATAGGTGTAAAAGTGAACAACAAGCTTTTAATCTTTTTTTTTTTAAAAGAACCAAGTTTCACAACATTAAGTAACTTTCTAGCTGAGAGGCACAACAACTATCAAGTAGTGGTAGCTATCTTATCTAATAGGTTTAAAATAAAGAAGTACACAGGGTACAGAGGTAATAAGAAACCTGGGACAAACTTACAAGATGTTTGGAATGACTTGCCAAATTATCTTACCGAGACACTCCTGTTCACCGATGAGTTCTTTAATAGGTAATCAAACTATAGACGCCATAACAGAAGAGGATATGGGAATCATACTGAAGCAAGTTAGGTTTACATCCTTAAAGAAAGCTCTGCATTTGGTGATGGAACTTGAATCCAGCAAAGTCACAGATTAACCATTCATTAACTGTGCCATCTAGAAGACTTAGGAATATTAGACCTTGTACTACTGAAACATCACTTCATACTATTAATAATATAAAAAAACTGTAAGTATTAGTTATAAAACTAGTTGAACAATACAACAAAAATAGTTCTTAGAACAGAAAATGTTATAAGTAAAACTTTAAAGAGACATTGTATGGAATAAGAGCTTCTCTCAAAGGACACCAGAAGGAGGTAACTGTCACAAATGTGGAAAGCTTGATCCTTATAGTCAAAACTGTAAAAAAATCGACAGTTGTTATTAAGCCAAAAAGACAGAGTCCAACTAGATCAAAATAAAAATAGAGATCTAACGAGGCATCAAGTAAACAGAAATTAATTCGATTTATATGGTGAAGTTCAACTAGGAATATTTAATCTATGAAAATCAGATAAAAAAGTCCATTATTTGCGGAAAATCGTCCAAACGTCCCTTGGCTTATTGATGAAAAACATTACAATATACTGATTGATATTGACTGTATAGCTATAACTGTGTATACCAGTTTGTTAACGAAAGATGTGACATTTTTTTCCAGTGGAGAAGAAAGAAGACTTATTTAAAAAGCAGGTAGACATAAAGCGCCACCAAGAGTAAAGCTAGAAGTTACACTTACTGCAGGAGAATTCTCTATTTCTCATAATGTCTGGCTAACTGACATCGAGAAAGAGTGTATACTAAGAAGTGACTTTATGCAGACATGTTGATATGAAATTGAACTAGTTTCAGACGACTTTATAGCTTATGACCTGAAACTCCCTAAGCAATACATAGCAATTGATACACCAGAGACTGGATGATTACAACAAACAGGTATAGTGGTCATTTTACCACAAAGAAGTAAAACACTAATATCAGATGTTAATAGTAATAATGCTTCAGCTAGTGAGTGAAACCATATGTCTCATCACATTGAGTGATTGGTGCTTCGAAGAGCTCTCCTAGGTATAAAAAACAAAGATGTTGTCCATAACTTCATTCAAGGAAAACTTAAATCAACTTGTGATAAAATTAAAGTTCTCTTTTATTATAAAGCTGACAAAACCAGATGTCATCAAGGTGGCATGATATTATGGAATGTTTCTCGTTGCAATAGAGAACAAACTCCAAAGTTAAGTAGATATTTAGAGGGGGGTAATTCAAGCCATAGGTCATTGACCATGATTGTCTTTCGAAGTACATTAGTGTAGAAATCACCAACTGAGTAATTCAAGAGAAGAACCTCAACCTGCAGGGAAGCCAAGAATTTGTTACATGACAGTTTTTTCACTGATCATAAAGGTTAAATCCACAGTAAATTCACTTGACCACCTGTTGTTGTTTCTCGAAGAAGTTGAATAAATGTATTCTGACTTTTTATAATATTTATATAATAAGAGGCCCGGCATGGCCGTATGGTTTGTATACCTGACTTGTAATCTAGATGTCCAGGGTTCGAATCTCTGTCCCACCAAACATATTTGCCCTATCAGCCGTAGGGGTAACAAAATGTGATGGTTACTCGCTCTATTTGTGTGTGTGTAGTTCTTCTTATAGCAAAACCACATTGCACATTGGGCTATTTTCTGTGTCCATTGAGGGGAATCGAACCACGGATTTTAGTCTTTTACGTCTGTCCCAGTGGAACATGTTCAGAACAGTGGTTCAAACATTAAATTTGCATGATAACAATTTTGTAAATGTGGGTCATAGGATAACGGGTTCATTTGTCTGCAGTATTTACCAGTTGTGTTTTTTGTCTGTTCTGTTTGAGACTGAGAGATACAATAACGCTGCCCAAGACAAGAAATGAGGCACCAAAGCAAACATACATCTTGTGTATCTAACTAATTTAATAACACCTTATAATTCCACCAGATAATTACAAAAAAACTCGCCAATAAAATAACAACGTTACGGAAATGTTATTCGATTCTAGTTGCCTGTAACTAATAAAAGAGAATTAGTGTGATTTGTGTATCACGCAAGTTCTCCCAAAATGCTGGCGGCGTCGACTTATCAATAGTACCAAATGAATCGTCTCGGTTCCAAGGTTTTCACAAAGGTGAAACTTTTTACCCGACCCCTTAGTGAATCCGGGTATTTTGAATAAATGTTTGTATGGACCTTCCCTGAAAGCAGACGCCAATGGAGCAACATGATAAAGTAGGTGAGCATTTTATATGTTAAAGTTTCTTAAACGCAAAAATGAATGAGTAATAAATATATTTTGTTGACAATTTGTACTGTCCTCTTGATGAAATTGTTGATTCTGTAATAGCTAATCATTTTTATTGTACAATAACACTTTTGTCACAACATGTATTGTGACATTTGCACACTAAATATAATGGTCATGGTGAGAGTTGTCTACCTGGGTCCTCAGTTTTGGTTTTAGGCTGTTGAAGTTGTAGACAATGATGAGAGTTGTCTAACTGGGACCTCAGTTTTGGTTTTGGGCTGTTGGAGTTGTAGACAATGGTGAGACTTGTCTAACTGGGATCTCAGTTTTGGTTTTAGGCTGTTGGAGTTGTAGACAATGGTGAGAGTTGTCTAACTGGGACCTCAGTTTTGGTTTCAGGCTGTTGGAGTTGTAGACAATGGTGAGAGTTGTCTAACTGGGACCCCAGTTTTGGTTTTAGGCTGTTGGAGTTATAGACAATGGTGAGAGTTGTCTAACTGGGACCTCAGTTTTGGTTTTAGGCTGTTGGAGTTGTAGACAATGGTGAGAGTTGTCTAACTGGGACCTCAGTTTTGGTTTTAGGCTGTTGGAGTTGTAGACAATGGTGAGAGTTGTCTAGCTGGGACCTCAGTTTTGGTTTTAGGCTGTTGGAGTTGTAGACAATGGTGAGAGTTGTCTAACTGGGACCTCAGTCTTGGTCTTAGGCTGTTGAAGTTGTAGACAAATATAACGGTCAAGGTGAAAGCTGTCTACATGAGACCTCAGGATTGTTTTTTCTTATACTGTTAGAGAACTAGTGTTTTTTTTTGTTTTTTACAATCCAGAAAGACTCCAGATAGTTTTAGCCAGTTAATATAAAGGCGAGAACCTGGAAAGTATATTTTTGTTACACAGAAATTTGAACGACGAAGGTGAGAGAGTTATTTAGCACTTTTGTAATAAAACCTTTCTTCTTGAGAAAGGGTTTAGATGTAATGTTTGGTGAAACTGAAAATCGAATCTTCTGTCTATAATTCGGTTGTAATTTGTAGCTTAAATCAGTCGTTGAATCGTTCTAAGGAAATTTAAACTTACAAATGAAAATTTTCATTTATCTCTTGCAAAAGCTGCTCGTTACACAATTGTGTTACTTTATGTTTTGTTTGTTTGTTTACAGAGAAAAGATGTAAATAAAATATAATAGAATAAAACTTATCTTTAGAAATCTGAAGAGACGTCCCAGTTCTTAAATTTGTGTTCATACAGCACTAAATATCAAAGTCAAAGGCTTCACCAGTGCACTGTTTTTGTTGTTTTTGTGCCTAAATTCATACTGAGTCTACAAGTCTTCAGGTATATCCAATAGGTTTGTTTATTATGTGACTCAACAAGTTATAAACTACTCTCCTTATTCTTGATCAAATCTGTTGTTATTGCACATACTTGATGTTCTTCAAGAATTTGGTTTCACCTAAAAATACTATTAATGTATAGTTAAGATATAATTTAGTGCCTTGAAACCAGAGCTAATAGCCTGGTTTTTTTCAGTAAGTTAAAACATATATAAAATCCAATTCAATCTCTTTCGTATACATTGAATTTAAAATAGTATTTCCATGAAAAGAATGGTCCTCTCAAAATACATTTGGTTAGGAGGTAGAGGACTCATTTGTGGAGAGAGATGGTTGTATGGGTAAGGTATTGTGTGTAGAGAAAGTCCTATTTTGGTCATACGACTTGTGCTTGCTGATGCTGAATAGGTCATTGACATCAGTAAGTCTACAACCTCTGACTCGTGGAGACCCACCCGTGTCTGATCATGTAGCACCCTATAAGAATTGTTCTCTGTGACAGAGAAATACAGATGACATAACTAAGGTCAGCTGGAGTGATGGGAAACCTGGTACGTTTGAGATCATATTAGTTAGTCTATAGAATTCCTAGCAGAGCAAATCAGCATGGCTCTTATCAAGAACATTGTGACTAGTGAACAGAAAGCGTGTGTACTGATGGCATTGGATATATGGCAGTTGCAATTTTCTTTCTAGCAAGTTAGGCAGTGGTTATACACGTGAGAAGAACATAACCCATGGCTCGGGAAACCAAAGTGAATGGAGAGGACCATTGACAATGACAACTTAAGAAATAAGGTCGTATATGGCTGTATAGCAAATCACCATGAGTAACTAATTACCCTGTATCTCTATATCAGAGACTGGCTGCTTGCTATAGTATTAGAGTGCCAGCAAGAAGTTCCCAAGAAGATAAAAAAATCATGGATGCCTTCTACTGACACTGGTCAGGAAGAAGTATACACAGGACTCTTTGAGCTTAGCCAAACCATACCTTTGTCCTTTGAGGGAACTGCAAAAGAGGACCTGGATCAGCTGCCAAAAAAGAAGTAAACGGTCTTTACAAAACAAAAACAGACAGTGCTAGCTTGAGCAGTAGTCCAACTGACAAGGAATGAAGTTCCAATATTGATTTGTAATGATAGATGCTGAACTATCTAGCTTGAGACTAAAATTACCAGGGGTATGGCAAGCAAAGTGAAGGTGACCAATACTGGTGGTGACGCTAGGGTTGCACCTGTTGAGCCACAACGAAAAGTAAATACAGGCAATCTGACCCACTTGAGAATTTTGGTTGACAAATGCAGTGAAAGCAGCTCATTAACTTACTGAATGAATATTCCAATGTATTTGTGACATCAGATGCCCAATTACATCAATCAGTAACGATCAACACTATGTAAACACAGGTGGCATATGTTCTACAAAACAAAACATTAGAGCAACCTCTGTGGACCATTAGGAAGATCAAAACGCTAAATGCTGCTAATACAACAGGAGGGCATCACACAAACTTTGTAAAATGCTTGGTCATTTTTAATGATAACTGGCAGAAAAGGAAACAGCACTAACTTTCTGTAGGAATTTCCAATGGGAAAATTTGATAACTTGCATTGATACTTTCTCTTTACTTTAGACAGATCAATATCTGCATTTATTAAAAACCATTAATTTAGCACCTGAAATCTGATGTTTCGCTACTAGTACGTTAAGCTAGAAGGCAAGAGTAGACCTTAAAAGCGCCTTCAGTATGAAAAATGGCTTGTGTGAATTTGATGTCATGTTATTTAGTATGTGTAATGCCCCAGCAACTTTTCAAAAGCTCATTAATCTTACATCCAATAGGAGAGATGACTGGTCTATGTTGATGATGCTTTTGGTGTTTGACCACATTTTAAGGCAACATCTGAGAAACTGATAATATCATTCCATTGCTTAAGAATGGCAGGTCTGAATATGAAGCCTAGAAACATTTTGCTCATGTGAAAATAGGCAGAGTCCCTTCACAACATTTTTGAGAGAAATGGAGTCTCAATGAACTACTTAACATAGCCTCAGTGAGGTATTGGATCCATAGCCTCAGTGAGGTACTGGATCGATCCAGGATGAAACAGTTTAATCGGTTTTACGTCGTTCTTTGTTTTCCTATTCCTTCCTGCCAGCTTCTTATGGATACTGATGCTAGTGACAAAGGAAACGGAAAAATCATGATGGATACTTATGCTAGTGACAAAGGAAACAGAAAAATCATGATGGATACTGATGCTAGTGACAAAGGAAACAGAAAAATCATGATGGATACTGATGCTAGTGGCAAAGGAAACAGAAAAATCATGATGGATACTGATGCTAGTGGCAAAGGAAACAGAAAAGTCATGATGGATACTGATGCTAGTGACAAAGGAAACAGAAAAGTCATGATGGATACTGATGCTAGTGACAAAGGAAACAGAAAAGTCATGATGAATATTGATGCTAGTGACAAAGGAAACAGAAAAGTCATGATGGATACTGATGCTAGTGGTAAAGGAAACAGAAAAGTCATGATGGATACTGATGCTAGTGGCAAAGAAACAGAAAAGTCATAATGGATACTGATGCTAGTGGCAAAGGAAACAGAAAAGTCATGTCATAGTTATGGGAGGGAGTGAAATGTGTGACTTCGTAAACCAGTCATATGCTTAAAGCTCCAAAACGTAGTTATTGTATAATAAAGAAAGAACTGTCTACTATGACTGTCTTCATAGCACATCTGCCACTATTTCTACAGTTGTAGGTAAATCATCTAAGTAGGAATGCTTTGCTGAAATGGTAAATAAACTTTAAAAATCTAGAAGTGACGATAAGACATTGTATAACAGCATTCAAAAATATGACTTTGTTATAGCTCATCTTCTTGGCCCATAACATGGATTATATCACTGTATAGAGACCCTGCTCGTTTGTTGAGTGTTCCGATCCTTGATACCACATGGAAGTTAAAGCCACGTCTATATTAGCCATAGTAGCAATATAGCACGAACTAGATAACTCAACTGAAGGCTGGACACTTAGGTTAACGCCTGGGGAACTTCAGGAAAATGAAGGACATTGACCCAGCATGGGCAATCCTTGCTATCCATAAAGGGCAGTTTACCCAGCATTAGTTGATGAGTATAATATTAACGCATATAATATGCAAAATGCTTGGATCATTATGGATGCAAAAGGTGTTCTGTACCACTGCTACCAACCCAAGAAGGGGAACATCACTGTAGCTTCAGCTAGTCATCCTCAAAAAACTACAAGAAGAGGTTTGATCCTGAATTTAACACAATACAAAGACACCAAAATGTGATCCACACTTTTGTTAATATCCTTTGGATTTTTTCCTGACTATAAGCGAGTCAAAATGTTTAATAATAGTGTGAATGCTATATTGTGTGCCCACCTAAAGGTAAGGTGGCCATGAGAGAGTAATGTTCTACAGATAGTTGCTGGGTCTTCTTTGCACACAGTAGCCTTATATGTCGCTTTTTCATTCCCAGAGACTGTTTAAGGCCTTTGTTATATACTCGTGGTCATTGAATACATCATAAAGTTGGCCAAAGCATATCTACTGACTGATATGTTAGTGAAACTTGTGGATACATTAGTTGAGAACTGGGCAGCGTAGTTCAAAACAGTGTAGGAGATCACAAAGACTGTAGTGCGATGGTTTTGCAAAATGAACATCACAAACTTTCAAGCAGATACTTGCAAAGTATGATAAATTCAATATAACTGATTAGGTTGAACATCTGCCATACATGTTGATCACATAGAGAGCAACAGAACAGGGGTTGACAGGCTGTTTGCCAAACTCACTTATGTTCAGACGGGAAATGTTACAATTTATGGATGTAATGTATAGTCCTCCACCACGAGGAGGTATCTCCAAGTCTTCACTAATCGGCTGCAATTGACAAGAGTTGGTGTCCAACAGCATCTTGGAAAGACTGGTATGGTGATAGAAGAGGTATCATGACTGGACCTTCCAACACAATGACTGTATGTGGTTTTTGTACTGACAAAAGCATCTGAAGTCTGGTTGGATGGGTCTATTTTTAGTATTATGTCAAGTTAGACCCTTACAGAGATACAGCAGAAAAAGGGTTCACAAAAGCCCAAGGAACATGCCAATAAGCTACATTCATACATTACCCATGAGACCTTGGTGCACTGTCTGAGGAGGAAACCGATGAGGACCTGCTGGACAGAGAAGAGGAAGTGAACTGACCTGAGCCAGATTAGAAACTGCTACAAATGCAGGTTGCTTTTAGCTTACCAAACTCCAAACTATCTCAGCAGTAAGTATGGGGGCTTACACCATTAAAAACTCGGTTTTGTTATTTGTAGATGCCCACAATACAGATAACCTATGTGTACCTTTGTGGTGAACAACAATCAAATATCTGACCACTTGTCGGCATGCCAACTTTGAACTTCGCACAAGTATAAATGATATTGGTTGTTTAATCTCCAAACGATTCTCTGTTTTTTCAAGCTGTAGAGCAGAGTTAGAATGTGCATTACTTTGTGGAGTTTCTGTCTGACCTTCAAAGCGAGAATGATTATTAGGTTGAGTACCTGATGAATGAAAGGAGGGTGGTGGTCCTTGCTTTCTCAGATATTGAGTAGTAAGGACCCACAGAATGTATAGAGTAAATGTTGTGACCATTTTCTCAATTAAACACAGTTTTGATGATCGTGTATGATCAGTGGTTGAACGGTTGTTGCATCTTTTTACTTTCGGAGAGACGCGGTATAAATATTCTGATGTGAAGAGACATCTGATGTTTCAAGAAAGTCAAACATCTAGCTGAATGGTTAAGCCTTTGTAAAGTATGCCAGCCAGTGCTCACTTGGTATTAAACCAGTCTTCATAAAAAATATTCGAGTTCTGTAGTCAATAAAAGAGATTGGCTTTTTTTAATATGTGTTGGAGTATAGTAGTGACAACACGAATTATAATTTTATAAAATACGTTTTCATTCCACAGCTTTGGTTCTTCAAAATTTATATATTTCATGAACCTTAAAATACAAAATGGTTGTGTTTGACAGCAGTGCAGTCACTTTGACAAATAACCCAAATTTTATCAAATGTGTCTATTCAGAAGCCTAGCGTGTGGGTGTTTTCTTATAGCAAAGCCACATCGGGCTATCTGCTGAGCCCACCGAGGGCTATCTGTGCTAGCCGTCCCTAATTCAGCAGTGTAAGACTAGAGGGAAGGAAGCTAGTCATCACCACCCACTGCCAACTCTTGGGCTACTCTTTTACCAACGAATAGTAGGATTGACCGTAACATAATAACGCCCCCACGGCTGAAAGGGCGAGCATGTTTGGCGCGACGGGGATGCGAACCCGCGACCCTCAGATTACGAGTCGCACGCCTTAACACACTTGGCCATGCCAGGCCATCTTTGAATTTAGAATGCTAAAATTAAGGGTTTAAATCCCCTTGATGAACACGGCAGATAGCCTGATGCGACTTTCTTTTAAAACAAAATACACGCACACAGTTGTCTAAATAAAGATGTTTCAGCTAATGGGATTTACTCGATATGTCTAGAGCTTCTTTATTTGTTAAATTTTGCCCAGAGTTACTCAAGGGCTATCTGGGCTAGCAATCCTTAACACAGAAGTGACAGACAAAAAAGAAGGAATCTAATGAATACCACGCATCGCCAACTCTTGATCAGCTCTTTACCTAAGAATAATGGGATAAACTGTCATCTTGTAACGTCCCCGCGACTGAAAATGGGAACGTGTGAGGTGACTGGATTCAAACCCGCGATCCAAACCCCAGGCTCATATATTCTTAGGGTTAAAGTGCCACAACCTGTAGTTGTGTTTTACTCTGAACTTGACATACTGCTAGATGACAGGTGATTAATCTTTTTTCAACTCTCTGCCACCGTGGCACCTAGTGGGGTAACGCGGTACTTCTACCTTTTTATATGTTTCACATTGTAAAACGATCTTTCATTTAATAGACCGGTCACACATCATCACCCTTTGAGTCATAGGGGCATTAAAATCAATTCAGCTATTCAAGTGAAATAAATAATCTATTTTTTAAAATAGTAAAATAGTTTTATATTACAAAAACCCATAAACCTAATTCTTTGTAATGACTTAAATAAGTTGATAAAATTGCAGCCTACCATCAAGTTCACATCAAAACACCTGTTGTTCAAGCAATTCGTTAAATAAATCACGTCTTGATTTCGACTGCATTTATTACGTCCCATTCACCTGACGAGCCCCAGTAATGACCGAAAAAAACCACGTTGGCATATTATATTATTGTTTTACATTCACGCTCTAATTATTGGAAGATAGATGGAGTGATTGATTGACCGATTTATTGGAATGAACCACAAAACTATGGGTTATCTGTGCTCTGCCCACCACAGGTATCGAAACCCGGTTTCTCGCGGTGTGAATGAGCCACGAGGGAGTAGTTGGAGTGAGTGCGACTGGATGGTTTCCTTCCCCTACCGGTCAGAAGTTCAAAATTAGGGTCGGTGGCAAATAGACTAAGTAACTTAGATACAAACGAAAGAAATGCGTTTTTATAGAATCACTTACCAAACACTAATTTTCCGTCATTTTATATTTTTCATGTTTTTATTAATCATTTCACTTTAAAATAATTAAAGTATAGGGTTACAATGGGTTACAATAAATAATTCTGCTTTTATTATAAATATATGTATTTGAAACTCAATTTTCATTGCATTTGTTAGAGATTTAAACATAGCATGTAATAAATTGTCTTTGTTTGTA
The DNA here is from genome assembly GCF_004210375.1 of Tachypleus tridentatus. NCBI lineage: Eukaryota > Metazoa > Arthropoda > Merostomata > Xiphosura > Limulidae > Tachypleus > Tachypleus tridentatus. Next base: position 159,798,325 of record NC_134833.1, on the reverse strand, counting down.
TGTGGCTATCTACGTTTGCCTTACCTAATTTTTGTGTCATAGACTAAAAGAAGGACAGATGGTTAAGGCATTCGATTTATAATCTGAGGGTCGCGAGTTCGAATTCCCGTCGCACCAAACATGCTCGCCTTAGGGGCGTTATAATGTGACGGTGAATCTTACTATTCGTTGGTAAAAGAGCAGCCTAATTTAACAGTGTAAGACTAGAGGGAAGACAGCTAGTCATTACCACCAAGTGCTCACTGTTGGGCTACTTTTTTACCAACGAATAGTGAGATTGACCGTCACATTATAACGCCCCTATGGCTAAAAGGGCGAGCATGTTTGGTGCGACGGGGATTCGAACCCACGACCCTCACATTATGCGTCGAACACCTTATCTCACCTGGCCATGCCGGGCTAGTTGTTGAGATAATAAAAGATATCACAAAAAATTTTGGTAAAAACTAAAGAAGCTTAAAAGTATAGCGCCATCTTAAAATCCCAAAATGCATCGTCTTTCAGCCTATTATAATAACAATAATGTCACATTGGTAAAAGAAAGTGTGTGGGGGTGAAGGTAGGGTTGTTTTATTTTATGCTGGCTTTCTCTCGCATTTTGTTTCAACAGAAACACACACACAAAAATTTGAACATCAGTTTGGGTTAAGCCTAACAAAGCAATACTATTTACTTGTTTTAAAACATTAATGGTGAATTATTTGGTTTTACTAACATATAAAAAGACAGTATTTAATTATTTTACAATACGCTGAACTTCGTCGAACACCAGACGTCATCTGACAATGCACGGAAACGTTTTTTTTCTATGTTTAGGTAAACAGCGCGGCCAATGACCGATGACCTAATTGTACCATATGGTTGGGCAACAATGGCTATTTTGTTTTATCTTTTAAAGGAAAAATTGCCCTGTCTCAGTATATCGTAAACCCTAATCTTATTACTGCTCAACATTGTTAAAAATTTAAAGAGGAATACAATTTAAAAAAGTTTAGTGTTATTAACGTAAGAATGTGTTAATTAATCGCATCTTTGAAAATTATTTTGTAGGTACAATAATAAAATGTTCGTTTAATTCAACTTGTAACAGTTATTGCTTGGTTAAATCTTGGAAAGGTGAGAAAATATTTTCATCGAAAAATAAATAATTTTTGCCTTCTAATAAATAATTTTATCCATATAAAATGATTGTACACAATTCGAAACTAAAACAAAATAAAAAGTTTTAAAACCTATCTCGAGATGGCAGTAGCTTTACTTTCTTATGAATATGCGCGGAAAAGCTAAATCTCAAACTTGTGAAAATTGTATGAAAGTCGAAATAATGATGAAGAAGTTTGATCAATAACATGTTTAACAGCACCAAATAAATTAGATTAAAGAACAAAGTACTATATGGATAATTGTTGTCACTGTTACAAATGTTGCTGAACTCAAAGCACTTGTTTTAGAGACAAGTGTGTCTGCTGCTCTTTTTTAATAATATTAACAGTTGGATACTAGTACATACGTCAAGTGTAAAAGAATGTTAGTAAGTCATAGGAATAGTATATATATATATATATATATCGTTACAGTATTTTTGGATGTTTTGCCCAACTACGGAAATTCCTTACGTTTAGGCCCAGCATGGCCAGGTAGATAAGCACTCGATTCGTAATCTTCGGGTCGCGGGTTCGAATCCCCTGTCACACCAAACATGCTCGCCCTTTCAGCCGTGAGGGGCATTATAATGTTACGGTCAATTCCACTATTCGTTGGTAACAGAGTAGCCCAAGAGTTGACGATGGGTGGTGATGACAAGCTACTTTCCCTCTAGTTTTAAACTGCAAAATTAGGGACAGCTAGTGCAGATAGTTTTCGTGTAACTTTGCGCAAAATTCAAAACAAACAAACCTTACTTTTATATATATAAAAGCACAGAGTATGCGCAACTGTCAAAGCGGTTAGTGATTCCGTCTTGTGAATCCGGGAGTTCATGTTTCAAGTCTCGTTGACACAGAAATGTGCACTATAATTTGGTTTCATTGATGTGGTATAAGTGTTACATGTCATCATTCAGCCAGATAAGAATAGTCCATGAAACAAGTGACGGTGGGTGCAGTTTATTAGCTGCCTTTTCTTTAGTTTATCTGTTAAAAATTAGAAACGGGTATACGGAGATAACTATCCGTATACAAACAAATAATACCAGGTTCCTCTCCTGCATTACCTCTGTAACTGAGATTATATCAGTGGAATTACTACTGTAACAACGGATATACTAAAAATATATTATTATGCAATTTTATTAATAACTGAAAGAAAAATCATTTTTAAAGTGTATTTGAAATTGCGACCTTCGTTTTTGATCACTTATCAATTGATATTACTGAATACAATATCTAAAAATGGAAAATACGCTGAACAAGTATTGTATTGATGTAACTAACGTGTTACATCGTAGTTTAACCTTGGCAAGAATAGATAAAAAACATATTGGCAAGTTCCCCCCCCCCTCCTTTCAATAACCCCCTCTCTCTTCTCCGCCCAGTTTACAGATTAGCCAATGAAATGATAGAATGTAGAGCAGTAGCGAACGAGTTCGTGAGCACGAGGTTTAATCTGAGGTGGTCTACGTGGAAGTGAACGTGGAAATTCAGTTTTAAAGTTGTTATTGTTGAACTTTAAATTTATTCGAAAAATGCAAGCGTTACGCATTTTTGTTGGATTGCAGTTGAAACCTTTTAACAAAACTAAACTTTTAACTCCCACACGATTTTCTTGGCGAAACCAAAGCGTGAGTAGGTAAGTTGGAATATACGTGTACTTGACATGCTGTTCATCGAACTTTAAACACCCGGCGCTAGGCGTCGTGTTATACTGTAAAGTATTATATTGTAATTGTATATTGATATCCTACATGTGTCCTAAGCTACACAAAAATTAAAATTATAATTTTTAACTCTGTTTCTGATTATGATAGCCCAGAGAAATGAGTAAACAAGTTTAATATAATATATTTTAAAATAATGTTGCCATATTTTTTAACTATAAATTTAAAAATATATCATAATAATATATTATTTCTCATTGAGTTAACTATAGAATCGGATGTTTTCCTTGATTTATTACTCTAAAAATAAAAAAACTCTCACAATAATTGTTTTTTTTTATTGAGCTAACTGTATAATTAGTTTATACCCAAACAGTGAACGGAATTTCTCCGTAGCGTAGATACTTGCAAAGTTAAAACAAGGCCAGTCTTTTGTTTGTATATTTTAATGTTTTGCTTTACGAAAAATAAATATTACAATTTGTTTCGTTCATTACTCTATACTTTATTCAGCACTTGCATGACGTGAAATTTTAGTGATATATATATATATATATATATATATGTGTATGTGTGTGTATGTGTATACACATACACTGAAATCCTCCTTTTTTATCTACAAATCTGTATCGTTTTCTTTCTTTTTTCACGTCTTCAGTGAAATCAGAAATCAACTGGCAAATGAAGTTAAAGAACTGAAACAGAAATATCCAGACTTTAAGCCTACTCTTGCAATTGTTCAGGTGAATTTTTCATTCGTGTATAAATCTAAAATTAAACCCACGCGCATAATATTTTCAAAAACTCATTAAGAATCTTCTTTTCTTTTTTATTAAATATTTTCTAATTTTTGCGTAACTACATAGGTAAAAAGCAAAATAAAGTGCTTTTACTATATAGTCACTAGGTGTCCGAATTAGTACTTATGACTTGCGGTTGTTAGTTTGTTTTTTATTATATATTTTCTATCAACATAAATAGTTTCAGATGTGTTTTGAATTTAACCATTTGAGAATTATCAAGTGATAAATACATTTAAACAAAACAAGAGGCAAATTTCTTCCAATGGAAACAAACAAAACTTTTAATTTATTAGTTGATATTCACAAAAATATGATTTTAAATCCGTTTAATTAGTTTTGTATTTTTTCATGAACCATTACCTTGCCTTTTTTAGTTCTGAGACATTATTTATGGTGAATATTTTACTCGTTATTTTAACCCAGCTAATTAGTAGCTCATTTTTATTAAAATATATGTGATAGTTTCGCTTTTCAAAGTAGAACATGTTAAAAATGTGAAATAAGAAAAAAAGATACCTGTTTGATCTGTTGTTTTAAGGTTGGAGGACGTGAAGATTCCAATGTTTATATTAGAATGAAAATCAAAGCGGCCGCTGAAGTAGGAGTTGAAGCGACTCATTATAAATTTCCACGATCTATTTCCCAGGGTGAAGTATGTAAAATACACTTGTAGGATAGTTTTTAAAATATTTTTTTAAATTTTTGTTTGTGCCAGACTTTTAAGTTTCATAAACAAACAAGCATCTTGTGGATTGTTAAGTTGGTTTTGTTTATCAAGTGAATGAAACACAAAAAGTTCATAATAAGCATTGTTTTTAAAAATTATAGCAGTCAAATGAAAAAGTATCAAAATCACATAATGTGATTTATTTTTACAGCGCAATTTTGTATTTTGTTTCAGTTGGTGGATAATGTACGAAAATTGAATGAAAATCCAAATATCCATGGAGTTATTGTACAGGTAATTTGCTTTTTCTGTTCACAAAGAAACTTTACATATAATTTTACTTCTCGGTGGTTAGCCTAACATAGACCAGTTTGAAACCTGTACTGTTTGAACGTCAGAAACATAAAAATCGTTGTTCAAACGAAACTGGAATACTTTATAGATTTAAGAATACAATTTTAATTTTGTAACGTTTACTTTTTCTTGTGTTTTAAACCAGTTTTATCGTTATTTTGGCTTTATTCAGTTTTGTTCCAGTTAATTTTACAGATATTAAAGGAGAGAAAGGAATATTTTGGTCTATGTAGGCTGTTTTATGCACTAAATTAAGCTAAAACATGAGAAAAAATCTAAGAAACCTCAAAGTTAGTACTTATTATTCAAATATTTATAAAACTTTCTCATATGATCTCTTAAAATAACTATATCCACTAGAGGCCAACCACCCTGTCTTAGCTGAGGATAACATTTTCCCTGCCAAATTTTACACTTGTGTCTTCTAGTATTACCATCCTTAACATTAAATATAAATACAAGATGATGCATCAACACTATGAATTTACTTAATAGAACCCCCTCCTCTAACACTTCGTTTTGAAGAGAAAACAAGTTCAAAGATCTTAACCTATCCTCATATGGTAACCTTACCATCCCAGGTATCATCGTAATACTTTGCATTTAACACTTCAGTGTCCTTTCTGAATTAAGGAGCTGAAGACCAAACACAATACTCCAAGTATGACCAAACTAATGGCATAATAATTTCTTTAGACATGTATTCAATATTTGTGTAGATACAGCCTACCACTAGCAACAGTCCATTGCTTGGTTGGTTTAAGATACTAATTAAAGAGTAAACTAATATATTTTTTCTTTCTTAATAGTGTTAAGGTTATTCCTATCTTAGTTATACTTGTATTTCAAATATTGGTATCCTACATACAACACTTCTCATTTATTGTAATTAAAAGCCATTTGCCAATTATTTGTCCATCTTTCCAAATAATTCAATCCTTTTTAAAGGTAGTATCATCATCCATACAGACAGCAACACTTAAAACTTTATTAATGCCATCAGCAGACTTAAATGGTGTACTGACCATTTCTTCATTTGTTCCATTGATGTAAATCAAAAAGAGCAGTGGTCCTAATACTGAGCCATGAGATACCCCAATCATAATATTACCCCAGTGTGATTGAACTACATCCATAACAACCTTTCATCTTCCCAGTTTTCTATCCAGCGAATCAACCTATCCCCAAAAACATTTTATGTGGCATCTTGTCAAATGCTTCCTGAAAATCATTACACACACAAAAGCAGTAACCTCTTCAAACAATCGGTAAAACAAGACTTCCTCCTATTAAAACCATGCTGACTATCCGATGTGATTTTAAATTTTGTCAAATGACTTTGCAAGTCACCTTTTAGCAGATTTTCAAAAATGTTCCCACCACTTATATAAGGTTTATTAGACTATGATTAGTGGGACATTTTTTATCACTTCCTTTAAAAATAAGAGTAGCATTAGCCAACTTCCAGTCTTCTAGTTCATGTATTTAATCTCTTTCAAAACCCTTATGTAAATATTATCTAACCCACTTGCATTATCATTCTTCAAACTTTCCAGTTGTTTCTCAGTAAGCTAAAAGTGAATGTGGTATTTTCTTTCAACTTTGTTTCCATACAGCTGTGTAAAGTCTTTCCTTTAGATTTGGGGAGGTCAGATCCTTTATTTTGTATTTGACTTTTGTGGACTTAATTTTTCCACCTTTACTTTCACTCACAACCCTTGTATGCTATCTTTTTTTTCTGTTCAACTTGTTTCCAAGGCAGTCTTCCATTACACTGAAATGTTCTCATCAGATACTCTTTTTCTTATCTTCTCACTTTGGTGCATTTATCTTCATTCATCATCTTCCTTCCCTGCATACTGATTTCATCTGGTAGCTAAGTAGAAACATCCATGGAAGATGCTCCACTTCTTTCTCCTCATTTGGATCTCCATCCTTTTACAAAAGATGATAAGGTAAGTCAACTCTGTAGAGAGTTTGGATCAATGGTCCCAAGATGAATCAACCCTTCATTATCAGTTTCTTAAAATCTTGATAGTTTGTTCAGATTTTGATCATCTGCTTATGGCTTTGTACAGCTATTTAGTTTTAGTTATGATTGATATGAACAACTAAATTGTGGTTTCCTATATCCATCACTAGGAGGCACTCATTCTCACATCACTTTCCATTCCCTCAATCTCTTTTTTTTTTAGGCTTATTCTCTAAAAATCTGAGTGGTAGCTTGTCATAGTCTGAGTTGTCCTAAAGCTTCTTCCAGATTGTCTTCTGGGCCTGACATTGCTTTTTCCTCTATCCTCAGATTTGCCAGTGGCTTTGCCTCCATTTGGACATTCCTCTCAACATTGCCTTTGCCACTTACAACATTGAGCTTTTTGGTGTCCACTATTATGCATCCATTGGCTCTGAATGCATTCATTCAGGGTAGGTCTATGCTTACCCCTATTCATTTCCTCACTTGTATTCTCTCCCTCAATGGGACACTTCTTGTGGCTATCTATTGGCTAGCTCAAACATGGTTTCCTTCATTGAGTCATCTTTGTCTCACACTTTTCTTCCTCTTTATTGTTTTCTTCATCATCCTCATTCCTCCCTCTTCCAGCCAGCTGTGTCAATCTCTGCACTATTTTTATTTCCCCTTCCTTCCCTTCCTCTCTCTCCAAATTCATCATATTGCTTTTTGACCATTGTTGATTACCAGGTTACTTTCTCTAATATTTTCTGGTTTTTCCATTACCATTGAGTTTCTCTTTCCCAGTCTTCATTATGCTCTTCCATTTTTCACCATCTTTGACTAGTCATCCTTCTGTCATTCTTACTTGGAACCTGAATGTTATTTTTCATCTCCTTCCCCTTCCTCCATTTGAATTCTTAGTCTCCTGTTCTTTGAAGTATATTTCATACTTTTTTTAACCTATTGTTATTGACATTGTGTATGCTTTTGACTTATTTCTCTGTACACTCTTTTTCCATTGATTCTATTACTTCTACTAGCCTGACCACACTTTTCTTCTTAAAAACATCTTCTTCACATGTAGGTGAGAGCAAGTTCATTCCTATATCTCTTTTGTCTATTTCTCATCCTTAATTTCTCTCTAATTTTTATTACCTACTCTGCACAACCTGTTGTTATATGGCTCATGCTGTCCCCCTTTATGGTTCCTGTTCTCATCTTTTCACTTCTTGGAACCTACATCCACTCATGATTTTTCTCTCACCATCCTTCCCAGACAGCTTCATCGACTCATCTATTTAGCATATTCTTCTTTGGATGGGGATGCTTGTTATCACTTCCAGATTTTGTCACATTCAACCTGGTACCTTACACTCTCCTTCATTATTCACTTCTGTCTTCAAAAGGAAATTATTCAGGCTGGTTTTTGAACAACCTCTTGCACTTTTGTCACACAATATCTCCATCATCTGGCCATTTCTTCTTTATTGGACTATGAGCTGCCTCTAGTTGCCATTCTGCACATCTCTTACTGGCTGTGACTGTGAAAATTGTCCATCCCTTTCTGGTCAGTGGCAAATGGTGTCTTCCAGAATATACTTATTTTAAATTGTTACAGAGTAGGACCGTTAAGTTCTGATATGGGACTAGTTTGTGAGACAAGGTGTTTCACAAGACCACTAGACATCTTCATGATGCTCATTCTCTCAAATAAAGCTGGATCTAGACTGTACCTACTTGTGGACTACCTGGTTTTTAACTGGAATTTACCCACCACAGAAAGAACAATTCACCCTAGCTGCACTCTATAAATATCACTTCTGTGAACTTGATGCAAGTTCTGAACTGTACCCTGATGTCATCTTTAAAGACTGTACTCCCATCCTAACATTTTGCTTATCTTTAATATATTTGAAGAAATCCTTAGTGTATTTTTACATTTTGAGCCAACTTTATTTTGTGTAATTTTTTTTTATCTCCTAATTGTCCAGTTTGGCCAACACTCTTCATCTTCTGTGATCCTTCAAATTTCCCATCATTACAGTGAATTTAAACTTTTTATAATGTTTTTATTAAAGTTTATTGTTTATATCCTTGGGAGTTATTCTGGCATTTTACTTGCAGCCTTACCCCATCTTTTGTTGTCTATCTTGATTTTAAAAAGAAATCCACATTTGATCAGTTATCTTCAACTAATACAGTGCCCAATTCACAGCATACAGTTCTTGTCTCATCTTTTCAAATTGAAATTTGCTGTTTCGACATTTGTAACCAAACTATTATTCCCAATCTCCATATGCAGCAAAACATTGTACCTAATACAGCAATGACCACTTGTACCCACATGCTCCACAGTTTCTACTCTCTCCAGTATTTCTATATCAGAAGCTAGCAATAAATCTAAAATACCATTATTTCTAGTAGATTTCTTGACTAATTGGTAAAGAAAGCTGTCTTGGAACAGTTTTTAAAATCCTGCCTCCCTGCTGATTTGGCTCTGACATTTACTAGTATGTCCATCTGTAATTAAAATATCTTATAATTAATTATAACATTGTTAAGAGTTGAATTATTTGTATTCATGTTAAATTTCTCATTAATTTCTTCACTTACACCTTTTACTCCATAAAAGAAATTCTGACTGAAAGTGCCTCTGCCTTTATGGCCACTAATAGACACCATAACATATTCAACCTTATCATTTTTAGCTTTGGTGTCCTCAACTTGAACAGGCTGTAACTCAGGTTTTATATATCTACCACTCCCTGTCTATTTAATACTGTATCTCTATTAAACAACATATATAATCTTGTATTTCAAGAACTTGCTTTTGTCATGAATGTCTACATTTAGTTTCAGTTATTCATATTATATCATAATTCTGTGTTCTCATCAATGCTCTAGTGTCATCCATTCTATTTTTATACTTCTAGAAATACAATAATAGCAACATACAATAAAAACTACCTTTGTACCTTGTTCTCACACCACACCCTTCTATACATCTTATTTTATCTCCATTACCTTGGCCCTAATCCTAGTTTGCCTTTCAGCTGAGTTAATAGCCCTTACAAACAAGCCAGTCCCTACTCTATTGAAATGTAAACCATCCATTCCGAAAAACTTATTTTTCCCATTGAACTGGTCCTGTCAATCCAACCAGTTAACCTGCCATTTCTCTAATCCCTGTCTTCAACTCTAATGGTCCCCTGCTAGTACAGCAGTAAGTGTATGGATTTACAACACAAAAAATCAGGGGTTCGATCCTCCTTGGTGAACTCATCAGATAGCCTGATGTGGCCTTGCTATATGAAAAAAAACACAACCCTAGTGACCTACTTATAATTTAATCACCACAGTATCCTTGATAAAACTAAGTTATTATGGCATCTTTCTTTGAACACCTTTCTTATTGCCTACACTTAACACTTAGCTCCTCTGATGTACTCTTTTTCTGCCTTATTAGTCAGTGTATGCACTTCAAAGACTGTATCACTACTATCACCCTTTACTCTATCACTTGTTCTGTAAGTTATGTCCTCCACCTCTGTCCTCGGAAAGTATAATCTAACCTTTTCCCCCAACTTATCCCACAGGTTAACCTATGCTGTATTAAATATTCTTCTGTAATAATAAAATCCTTATATTTTTATTCCCTATTTGTTATCCTTCTAAACAAACCAAAAGACTGAAATATGTTTTAACCAAAGTCTGTTCTTCACAGTTAAATCTACCACAACTAGCCATGTTACTGCTTCCAATCTCTCAAAAGTTGTCACTGACTCCTGTACTCTTTGCACTTAAAAGCTTGATTCCCTCTAAATCCTATTTCCACTTCCTACAGTTTATTCTTTATATCACTTTAACTGTATTTAAAACAGCTTTTAATTCAGTGTACAAGTTATTTGTACAAATTGTACAACTTTAATCTCTGATTTAAATGTGCCTGTCAGCCCTGAATTCCAAGATAAAATGGCTGTTTACACCTAACAAACTTTGAATGCTTAGCACTTGCACCACTCTTACCAGTTGTGGCCTTGGAATAAATAATCGACTCTGGATACAAGTGGCTTCTTGACAACATTGTTAAATCTAATGCTAAATGTGTAATGGTTATGTTTTGTTGTTGTTTTTATTTATTGACTGTTTAAAATTGAGTAGAAAATTTTTGATTCACTTTAAATAGTAGGGTTTTCATGTGATAAACGTAGAATGGTGATTTGTTTCTCTCTGACAGTACAATTTTAGTAATTGTTAGATTTTGTAACGTTGTTATTTAATTACAGCTACCTCTAGAATGTGATCAGCCCATTGATTCAAACTTAATAACTAACACAGTTTCACCTCATAAGGATGTGGATGGGTAAGTTCTTTGAATTCTATCTCAGTTACTGGTTCCACTCGTTAGATTCAGTAATCTAAACATGGCACTTTGAGTTTGTGATATATTATGTACCAATTGGTATCATATTTAAGAGGGCTAGCCATCATGTTGTTGATAATGTTATGAACATTTTCCAACTAATGCAATAATTTTAATAAAATCCAAAAACAGCAAACACCCAAAATCCTCTAAATGATATTATAATGACAAAGGCCTGAATTTGAACCACGAACCACGTATAGCAGTCCTCAAGTTTAAAGTAGAATCGATTAATTAACTTTAGTGTATGGTAAACGTTTTTTGTAAACTGGAGTCAACAGCAAACTTGATAAACATGTTTCATTTCAGTGCTGTTGTACATGGAAAATTCTTCAGAAAACAGTTCTTTGAAATGTACATTCAGAAGCATTACATGTTCACTGCATAATTAGAACAACAAATTTCCACATACCACTCTAGCTGTATAATGTTAAATCCCATAAGAGCAGAAACATGAAATTAAGGTCACAATATAGGATGAGTGAACACATACACTGTAATGTCAACAGCTTTGGTCTTGCATGACAGCTGAGCAAGTGATGAAGTTATCTGTTGGCAGTGTTCTGACATGCTTAAAGAATAGTAGATAACCAGAGAAGTGTGTTTGAAAGTGTCCTCAACTGACCATTAGTTGCTTTATGCAAACAGTCCTTTTAAAGTTGTCATACACGGTGCACTGTGTGTGTGTGTTATGTTAAGAAAGGTATAATTTTATTATACTCTGGTTCCCCCCCCAAAATGTTAAACATTTTTGAGAGTGAGAAAGGCAGACCTGTATTAGAGTTGAATAGATATTTATTTGTTAAAGTTTAACAGGTGCACAAAAAAGTTTATTGGAAAATGGAATTTTTTTTTTAAATGCAAAGGTTGTGTGGTGTGATAACAATTGTTGGAAACATCAGTCGAAAGTGTCGTCATAAATGCAGTTATTCTGGCAACAGCACTGGTAGTGAAGCTAAGAACGTATTGCACAGCACATGACATGATGCACCACATTAAGTTGTCTCATATGCAGCCTTTGGACTTTAGTTAAGTTGAGGTGGCTCTTTGCAAAATTTTCTGGAAACCATCCACACACATGGAAGCTCATTTCTGTAATGAAGAGGGAACAAATATGAAACAAGCCACAAGTTTAGCAGTTTTGAGTAATTAAGAATCTATTGATTGGAAAGAATAACATGACTGTAGAGAGGGATTTATAAGATTTGTTGGTGCATTTCAGTCAACAAATAATTATTACATTTTTTAACATTGTAATATCATGATGTAAGAATACTTTCTGTTTTGATTAAATACCCCATTCTTTACATGCTGTTGTTAGTTGTATGTTAAGTAACATTGGACCATTTCACTTCATCATTGTGTTTAGGTTATGACAGGAACTTTATGGAAGACTTGATGTGTAATATAACCACCTCCTGTACTTGGTTTATAACCCTTACAATCATAAGATAATGATCAAAATTGTTATTGTTTGTTGATATGAAAGTTTCTTAGCCACAAGTAATAAAACAATTTAAAAAATAAAGTGTAATATATAAACAACAATCCCCAAAGGTAGAGAAATAGAGAAATAAAGTTGGTTTTTGTGTGATCGTCCCTTAGATAAATACCAACATAAGCAGCTGATTACCTATAAGAAAAATGTTTTATATACAACTGTGTTAATTCTTTTTATATGTATAAATTCAGGTTTGGATAAAAACATTTAAACTGAATAACTCTTATAATAGATAATTGCCATATCCTTGTATCATTCACTCAGTGGTTACTCATGTAGAGATTCTTGTATGATTTTTGTTTACTTATCCCTATCTTGTCTCGGTACTTTTTGTCATTACCATCCTTACGTCATGTTAATTTTTCAATTTTTTTCCAAAATTACTTCTTTGTTATTTTTATGAATGATGGTCATTCTGAAGGCAACAGTGTTAGCCTTGTGTAATAACTAGTCTGGATAGACATCATCTGTTGAAGTTTCAAAGTGCAATACTGCTTTTGCACTCTCTCCAAGTTAAAGTACAACATTTTGGTGTGCAAATCATTGCAACAATTTCAAGTATTGGTGAGCTAACCTTTGTAGCACCAGAATTAGAATAATCAACAAAATGTTTGGCTGCTAAACTAAAGTTCATAATATCCAACATAGGTTTTTATTAGCTATTTATAAAAGTCTCTCTCTTTATAAAGTCTCTTACGTTGTTATAAGAGATTTTAAGACTAGGATGAACAATGTATAATATGCAATGGCCACTTTTTATTCCCAGCCCATCCGTACATACTAAATATAGCCATACTTAGTGATAATGAGAAACTGTTTGTGCAGTTTCAGTTCTTATATATAATTTTAATTAGACTGTTCCCATTGACTAATGATTTTCACAATTAGTTTTCAATAACTGTTGAACTTTATAACTAAGTGGATGCACATAACTGTTGTTTTAGTTTTAAAACAGTGTTGAGGTTTGTATTATCCAATATTCTGTTAACTAGTATAGCTTATAATACAATAAACTATCCAGGTCATCATAAAGTAATTTTTATGATTCATTAAAAGACAAATTAATTTGAATACAATACTGTTGAGTATTATTAATGTTAGAGAAGTAATTGTTTGTATTTAAATCACCATTTAATGTATTTAAACTTATGTATTTGGTGGTTAATTTAAAGTTTTTTTAAAAATAAAGTGTTTTGTGTTTATATAGAATTCATGATGAAAATGCAGGGAAGCTTAGTCATGGACAGTTGGAAGGGTTTTTCTTACCCTGCACACCCTGGGGATGTATGGAACTGATCAAACGCACAGGTGTGAAAAGGGCTTGTTTCACAGTTCAGCTGTTTTTATGTTTGTTTGTTTGAACTATTCATAAACTTTACTTCCACTTCTGGGTCCTTGTAGTATGGTTAAGCTGCTCTAAGTTAACACTACAGTTTAATTAATAGGCTTAGCATACCTTTAGTGTGCATCTCAATATCTATATGTATTTTTGTTTTACATATCCACTATTCTGGGATTATTAACTGCTGTTCAAGTGAACTATGTGTTTGAAAGTCCAAATTATTGTCTTAGCATGTATTCATATTAACTTCCGACAAGAGCAAGCTCCCTTCTTAGAACAAAACCAAAACCCATCTTTGCAATGAGTTAATCTATTGATATATACTTTTCATACTTATAAATATTTGAATTCATTGTTTCACCAGTTATACATATTGTTGCTGTTAAAAGTATTTTCAGCCATATAAACCCAATATTGTCCCCCATAGTTTGGCTGGCTTAGGAGACTTGGGTTAGGCTTAAGTCTGTACCAAATATGTACTTTCAGCTCTAAGTTACAGATGGGATTCTATTGGCATAAAAACATGTTAATAATTTGAGTGTTAAATTTCCTTAACATTTACTGATACTGTTACATTTATTTAATGCCTTCAAGCATAATTTGACTTGGACCTTAAATTAACCCAGTAGGCTTAACTCCAGTACAAATATTTCTCAGTTTTATTTATTAAGTACAGGAGAATGAAATAGCTGATAAATGTTACAGTAGTGTGTATAATGTTTGTCAGATGTTCTTAGTTAAAACTGATTAGGTAACAGTTGTTTGTTTAAAACCAAGATAAGTATTTCAAAATGTATTTCTTATGAATTCAGTTAACTTTCCATGTGATATGAGATTATTATTTTCAAAATAAGTACATCACTGTTCCATTTCATCTTTTTTTCAATTGTGAATCATTGCATATAAACCTCAACCTGTATGTTGAGGCACTTGTTTTGTGTTTAATATTAGTAACACCACACCATATGTTCCAGAATATCTTATAAAAAGAATACACTCGTTATTGATTGTTGATAATAACTATAAGTTTTTGAAATGACATGTTTATTAAGTGACCTTTTGGGGAGAGTAAACTACATGTAATAAATTGTTACAGGTTAGTCATAACTTGATCTTACTGGTCAGCTTCAATATACCATACTGAAAAGTGCTACTTTGACAAACGGACATAACATTATTTTTGATTGGAGACAAAATATCACTATAATTGAAAATATGCAATCACTCAATTATAATCTTGTATACGAATTTGTAGGCATAATGTAAGTTTCTAAATGTTTGTGTTTTTTCATTATAAAATAAATACAAAAACAAAATTTTCTTTTTATGTAGGATTTACTCTGAAAGGAAGTCGAGCTGTTGTGATTGGTAGAAGCAAAATTGTGGGCATGCCGATGGCTCAGCTTTTATTGTGGAATCATGCTACTGTTACAATCTGTCACTCAAGAACGAAAGATTTACCTGCTGTGGTAAGATAGAATTGCTTCTGTTTAATGTAAATGCTTTTGATGAAGTTATGCTTACATCACTAATATTGTAGCTAAAATGTATTAGTTCGTAATGTTTTTAATGGAAGTTTGAATTTTATTGAAAATCAAAATGTTTATTTAATATATCAGTATAGTATCTGGTCTAATGCAGTTTTATATAAACAAGTGATGAGGATCAGAACTGATTTTCTGCAGCAGAATAAAAATTGTGAATAGATAATTACTATTCTTAAGACTTCAATGCAATGTTTCTTTCTGTTAATGGATATCTGAATGCGACAGAAAGTGATTATTTGACGTTTACAACTAGGATCAACATTCTTATACATATTTTATGGGACATTCTGCTAATAAGTTATATTCTGTCTCATATTATATTCTGTTAGGCTTAGTTCATGTCTCTGCTTCTAATGTTGTATTTAGCAAATTGTCTCAATTCTTCAGGTAATTTCATGCTGAAATGAAATATATTGTTACATCTTGTCTAAAAGTAATTTATTTCATAAAAAAAAGTATATTATTAGTAACCTAAATTATTTTCAAGCATAATTTATTCTGTAGAGTTAAAATGGATAAAATTTGATTTTGTAAGAACTTTACATCACACTTCCGTGTACGTTCTACACTTCTTTCTGAATTAGATGGGAAAACACTACTGTATTCTGTGGTTCTAGATATAGTAAGTGTTGACCACTCATGTCAGATAAGGTGATAAATAGTTTAGGTTAATTGTAAACTTCACTTGATAGGTACGAGAAGCGGATATTGTTGTGGCTGGAGTAGGACAGCCACAAATGGTGAAGAAAGACTGGGTTAAGCCAGGAGCTGTGGTTATAGACTGTGGAATCAATTCTATACCAGGTAGCTTTGTACTGGTCTCTTAATGATTTTTCAGGATTCTTAGGTATATACCAGTTTAGCCACTAAATAGTAATGTTTTTAAAAGTGGATGTTTAATAATGCAGGATGTTTGAAAGGTTTGGTTTGCTTTGAATTTCACGCAAATCTACACGAGGGCTACCTGTGCTAGCCATCTCTAATTTAGCAGTGTAAGACTACAGGGAAGGCAGCTAGTCATCACCACCCACCTCCAACTCTTGAGCTACTCTTTTACCTACAAATAGTGTGATTGATTGTAACTTATAATGCCCCATGGCTGAAAGAGCAAGTGTGTTTGTTGTGACAGGGATTTGAACCCGCAACTCTCAGATTACAAGTCAAGTACCTCAACCACCTGGCCATGCCAGGCTCATCTGGAAGGTTTGGAACAGTAGGTGATTTGCAGTTTTTCTTAATTTTAGATATGATTGATTGATTGATTTGATTGTTTTGAATTAAGCACAAAGCCACACAATGGGCTATCTGTGCTCTGCCCACCATGGGTATCGAAACCCAGTTTTTAGCGTTGTAAGTTCGCAGAAATGCCTCTGAGCCACTGGGGAGTGTTTCGGATTTGTGACCAGTTATGGTGCTGTGAAAGATGAAAGGACAAGTTACAAGTACAGCATATGAAATTCATTCTGCAAAATTCTTTGAAGTACTTATAGTTCCAGACTTTTAAACAACCTGTAAAGATTTTTTAGTCAACAAAAATTATTCACTGTTTTTTTTTAATTATGTGTTAAACCTATTTTAGGAGAAAAAAAAATTTTGTTGGTGAATCATGAAATTGAATTAATGGGGTGTATAATGTTCATGTCCTGTAGGAAACCATTAAATTAATGTGTGTGCTACTTGTAACACGTGTAATTATTGTTCATGAAAAGCAAAGAAAATTCCTGGTATTTGCATAGGGTTGAAAACTTGTATTTCATAGAGTTATTTGCCTTTTTACTCTCTGAATAACATTTTTTTAGGTATATATTTTAAGAAATTAAAACGATTTTAAATCTCAGTATTTGATACTTCAGTTTATAAATATACATGAATATTTAGATTTAATATTTTAATGTGGAATATGATTTATTGTGTTATTACCTTGGTTTTGTGAAGTTTTTCTTAAGAGTTAGTTTTTATACAAGAGTTTAATTTTTTTATGGATTGTGTTTTGATTGGAGTTAAAATGTGAGAATTATCCAGCTCTAGACAGATGTGTTTGTGTGGTTCATAATTACACAAACAATTTAAAAAATAAGTTTTATGTTGTTGAACCAGCAAAAATGATTCATTTGATGTTACAGTGGAAGTTAAATATTTATACCATAAAAACAACAACAAAACATGTAGAATGCAACTCGGTTAACTACACTTTACTGAATATGAACATTAATCAACCTGTGTAGATTCAACAAAAAAGTCTGGTTCAAGACTAGTTGGAGATGTGTCTTATGATGAAGTTAAAGAAGTGGCTTCCTATATTACTCCTGTACCAGGAGGTGTTGGACCCATGACTGTAGCCATGCTTATAGCTAACACTGTGAGAGCAGCCAAGTGGGCTTTAGAGAGAAGAGAGGTAAGAGTTGTTATCTTAAGACTAATCCCTAAGAAGTTTTTATAAATTAAGACAAATATATTTTTTATTTTATTTTGTAAAATGCAAGTTTTTTCTTACCCCCTGTATTTTGTGTGTTTTCATAATGCTGATTTATTTAAGAAATGATACTTTAATAAAACCAGTTATGAATTGAATGGGCTTTCAATCTCAAATGAGTACAGATCAGATATCAGTATTTCAGATTGGTTAATCATACTGTTAAGACAGGCCTTTCATGACTATAATAAGAGATTAGTCATTTCTAATTCACTTGTGACTTAAATTAAGAGGTTTTTTGAGTTTGACAACTGTGTTTTCATGGTCATTTCTACAAGAATTAACCCCTTAACTAATTAACTATGTAAAGTTACCGGATAACTAATAACGTAAGAGTCACGTAGAAAAATGTAAACACAAAATGCTATTTATTACTGCTGCAGTTTGTTATGTATTTTAAAGAAAAACAAAGAACGACTGCAGTCAGTATGATCATACTGGTAATGAACAGCATAAAGTACGTGATTTGAGGGTTAAATCATTAGTAGGCTAATATCCAACTCTTATTTAAATTTATTTGTAACGTACTTTAAAAAGACATGATTTATAACCTATATTATGAATGAAAGGTTTTGTATGGGTGTTTTACATTTCTAAAAATCTTAAAACCATAGAGTATTTCAAGTTAATACAATTTTCATGGGAAACGTTTTTAAAGATAACAAGAAGGGTTAAATAATCATTCTTGTGATGGCATCCATTTTAATTATTACGTTTCTTTCTGTATTAAATTAAAAATTGTTTTTGGAAATGTTTTAACTATTATTTCTTGTGCTATTCATTTCCAAATTTTTTTTTGGGGGGGTATTCTGAATGAACGAAACTAGATTTAAAAAATAAAGTGCAGTTTTTGTGATTTTTATCACATTCTATGTTGATTAGACTACAATCAGTTGAAAATGTCATTAAAGTAAAACCTATTTCTTGATCATGAGAAACCCACTTGAAATAAAAATGTACCTCAGAACAGCTGGTATCGGTATTAACACTTTTATTGATAAGGAGGCGACACTATTTTGACCTTCCTAGGTCATCTTCAGATTAAGAAAAGGATAATAATAGAAGAAATAAAATAGAAAACCTATTTATCTTTCTATTAAAGTGTATGAATCATAATGTGCTGTTACTGTCTACCTTAATTCTGATTTCTAAGTTACTTAAATAAAATCAATAAAAATCTTATTACTCCATCTTAATTTGGTTCACACCATAACAGTTGTTACTTGACCAGTTTGATAATACAGTAGTGTCTCGACCACTGCTGCGTCTAGTCTGATAAACACTAATATTAGTACTGGATACAGCAGATGTAGAGTGCTGGACATGTCATTATATACTTTTACTCTTTACTCATAAGTTCTTAAAATTATAAAATGAAATGGTGAGTCAGTGTGAAATGTTATTTTCTGTTTAGAGAAAGACATGGGACTTACGGTATTTACCCTTGAACTGTGTTACTCCTGTACCAAGGTTTGTTACTTTAAAAATATATTTAGCTTAGATGTTAACATAAAGTATGTTTTAATAATTAGATAGAAATTTAAAATTTGTAGTTGTTTTTCCATAACTAACATGACATTATTTAGAAACTTTTAACACAAAAAACAGTCCAAGTATAGTAATTGATTTAATAGTTGCTTACAGAAATGTTCATTTGTTACTGCAAAACTGTGGTCACAGTACAGTCACAGAATTTTATATGGAAAAATCATGTGTAACCTTCTCTTTATTTGTCATTGGCATACTTTCAACCTTTACTTGAATAATATCCAAGTTTAATATGATAATATACGACTTAATTGTTTGTAACATTGTATTCTTGTATGTTGTTATGAATGCAAGGGTTACTAGAAGAAAACTTGAACATACTTAGTGTTAGAAAGCTTGTGAAAACTCTTTAATTTCCTAAAAGTAACTTAACTCTAGAATTATCAGTAGGTGTTGTCAGTTTCTTAAACACATTTTATCTAAACTCTTTATGTATCAATTTCCTTGTTGGTAAATGCATTGCCAATAATACGAGTCAGTTGAAAAGTAAATAAAAACCACCAGTGTTGTTAATTAGTTCTATTAATTACTTACTGGAGGGATCCTATGAGTAATTTTATATTTTGTTTTATGTTATTTACTTTGAGTAATGTTGCAGGCAAAATGGAAAATAATATTTGATGTGATGGAGTATGGGAACCTTACAGATAGTGAATACTGTGAAAAACAAATCTGTAATTTGAGGATTAAATAAGATTTGTTTAGTGTAGTTACATTATCCAGAACACTTCATGTGATCCATTTCTTATGATCTATAGCTTTTAAATAACATGCATTATTAATCTGGTAGTTAGTTCTAAACTGAAGTTGTTAAAGAGAGATGAAAAAAAGAATCATCAAAAATAAAAGTCCTGTCTTTTGGGATAGATATTGTAGCTCTTTTAGTCAAGACATAGCAGCTCGTAGAATAGCTCCAAGTTCTGTCTTTTGGGATAGACATGGTAGCTCTTTTAGTCAAGATATAGCAGCTCGTAGAATAGCTCCAAGTTCTGTCTTTTGGGATAGACATTGTAGCTTTTATAGTCGAGACATAGCAGCTCATAGAATAGCTCCAAGTTCTGTCTTTTGGGATAGACATGGTAGCTCTTTTAGTCAAGACATAGCAGCTCGTAGAATAGCTCCAAGTTCTGTCTTTTGAGATAGACATTGTAGCTCTTTCAGTCGAGACATAGCAGCTCGTAGAATAGCTCCAAGTTCTGTCTTTTGGGATAGACATGGTAGCTCTTTTAGTCAAGATATAGCAGCTCGTAGAATAGCTCCAAGTTCTGTATTTTGGGATAGACATTGTAGCTTTTATAGTCGAGACATAGCAGCTCATAGAATAGCTCCAAGTTCTGTCTTTTGGGATAGACATGGTAGCTCTTTTAGTCAAGACATAGCAGCTCGTAGAATAGCTCCAAGTTCTGTCTTTTGGGATAGACATTGTAGCTTTTTTAGTCAAGACATAGCAGCTCGTAGAATAGCTCAAAGTTCTGTCTTTTGGGATAGACATTGTAGCTCTTTTAGTCAAGACATAGCAGCTCGTAGAATAGCTCCAAGTTCTGTCTTTTGAGATAGACATTGTAGCTCTTTTAGTCAAGACATAGCAGCTCGTAGAATAGCTCCAAGTTCTGTCTTTTGGGATATACATTGTAGCTCTTTTAGTCGAGACATAGCAGCTCGTAGAATAGCTCAAAGTTCTGTCTTTTGGGATAGACATTGTAGCTCTTTTAGTCAAGACATAGCAGCTCGTAGAATAGCTCCAAGTTCTGTCTTTTGGGATAGACATTGTAGCTCTTTTAGTCAAGACATAGCAGCTCGTAGAATAGCTCCAAGTTCTGTCTTTTGGGATATACATTGTAGCTCTTTTAGTCGAGACATAGCAGCTCATAGAATAGCTCCAAGTTCTGTCTTTTGGGATAGACATTGTAGCTTTTATAGTCGAGACATAGCAGCTCGTAGAATAGCTCCAAGTTCTGTCTTTTGGGATAAACATGGTAGCTTTTATAGTCGAGACATAGCAGCTCGTAGAATAGCTCCAAGTTCTGTCTTTTGGGATAGACATTGTAGCTTTTATAGTCGAGACATAGCAGCTCGTAGAATAGCTCCAAGTTCTGTCTTTTGGGATAGACATTGTAGCTCTTTTAGTCGAGACATAGCAGCTCGTAGAATAGCTCCAAGTTCTGTCTTTTGGGATAGACATTGTAGCTTTTATAGTCGAGACATAGCAGCTCGTAGAATAGCTCCAAGTTCTGTCTTTTGGGATAAACATGGTAGCTTTTATAGTCGAGACATAGCAGCTCGTAGAATAGCTCCAAGTTCTGTCTTTTGGGATAGACATTGTAGCTCTTTTAGTCAAGACATAGCAGCTCGTAGAATAGCTCCAAGTTCTGTCTTTTGGGATAGACATTGTAGCTCTTTTAGTCAAGACATAGCAGCTCGTAGAATAGCTCCAAGTTCTGTCTTTTGGGATAGACATGGTAGCTCTTTTAGTCGAGACATAGCAGCTCGTAGAATAGCTCCAAGTTCTGTCTTTTGGGATAGACATTGTAGCTCTTTTAGTCAAGACATAGCAGCTCGTAGAATAGCTCCAAGTTCTGTCTTTTGGGATAGACATGGTAGCTCTTTTAGTCGAGACATAGCAGCTCGTAGAATAGCTCCAAGTTTTTTTGAAGCTTGTAATCCCATCACCTCTAGACCAATTTGAAATCAAATTACAGTTTTTAATTTCGGAGGTCATATGTTTTCAATTAATATTTGACCATGCTCAGTGTATCATAGTTTAATTTGTTCTAATTCTGCTTAAAAGAACTTCAATTTGAGGGTAGACTGGTTGAGATTCTGATAAGTGGCAAAGTTGAATTGGGTATATGCATGTCCCACCCTTAATATTGTTGGTGCAAAAGTATAGAGTGCATAAATTGGAGGGAAAAAAAACGTCTCTTAGATTAATTTACGCTAATCCTGCCTGAAAGAATTCCAAGTGTCGTAGCTATTGAGAGTTCCCATTTGTTCTTCATAAATTGTTATTCGCAGCATGTTACAATGATGTGATTTTTTGGCCTGACAAAAGTTGCAACACATCCTTGAAAGGGACTTTTAAAGATACGTTTCTTTTTCTTACTTAAACACTTTAATTATGTTGAAATTTATTTTTTGATATTATGTTAGCTAGAGTAAAATAATTCAAATGATACAATAGTTTCAGGTTTTTGTTTGTTGGTTTTTTTTTAACATACAATACTAATATTTCTTCTAAGGAAAAAAAGATATTCTGAGCAGGTGAAAAGTTGCATACAGCTGTAAATTTTCCTTTAGAGATTCGGCTATTGCAAAGAGTCATACAACCAAAAACATCCAAGAACTTGCTGAAGAAATTGGTCTTCTAGCTTCAGAAGTAGAATTTTATGGAAAGAAAAAGGCCAAAGTTTCATTGGATACCTTGGAGCGTTTGAAACATAGACCAAATGGAAAATATATTGTAATATCTGGGTATGTAGAGTACATATATGCTTGCTTGTGGGTATGTACAGTTTGTGAGTTAAAAGACAAAGACCTTTATGTGAAACATTTTACTAAAGAAATAGCGTGGATGTTATTTTATTCAAAAATCCATTTAGAAGATGATTTATCTCATTCTACACGTGCATGTCAGTTTCCGAAGTTTCAAAATGACGATATTTGCTTTAATTAGTGACGTGATTAACTTCTTCATAAAACGTTTTTATTAAACTCTCATAGAATGTAGGCATGTGAACATACTTAATATACCAAAGATATGAACTACTTCTTGTGCATGTGTTTTCTTATAGCAAAGCCATATCGGGCTATCTATTGAGCCCACCAAGGGAAATTAAACCCCTGATTTTTGCATTCTAAATCTGTAGATTAACCGCTATACTAGTGGGGGACATTTTTGTGTAGCTTGTTTGTACGTTGAGTTCTTGGAAACACATTTCGTTAAGCTATGAATAATAAATGTACACTTTGTCAAAGTATTTCATTAGAACCTGAAATAAATTACTTTGTACTTTGGTCTTAGTTTTACATTTCAAACATAAAACACTTAAGGTTCTACCTTTATTGAATGTGAAAATTAGCTTGAGATTGTTTCTTTATTTTCCATGTTTAGTGTTCTCTTGATCAAAATGGAAAGAAAAAAACAATAATAAATAAACTGATGATGGTTTTCCTTTTCAACTTGATCAAAATGGTTTTCATGAGAACTTGAACACCATAATGTTCAAAATAATTTTTTTTCTGGCAGTTTTCTCTTTTTTCTTACATTTACAGCATGACACCTACACCCTTAGGAGAAGGGAAGAGCACTACTGTTCTTGGCCTCTGCCAGGCATTAGGGGCCCATTTAAAAAAGAATGCTTTAGCTTCTGTTCGTCAACCATCTCAAGGCCCTACATTTGGAACAAGAGGTGGAAATATCTGAATACTCATATAAATTAATATTTTGTTAATAGACTGATAAAACAAATATGGGTGGTTAAAAGGTTTTAGCTAATATTAATTGTTTTATGTCTTTGAAATTTGTATTGCAAACCAAAAAAACAAACAAACTTGAAACATTATTTATGTGGACTACATTGTTTAGCATACGTAATTTTTGTTAAAGGTTATTTATATGAATCTAAACAAAGTTTTCAATTTGTAAGTTTCAAACTGGAAATTTTATTTTGTGATTACAGTGGTTATTGTTGGTTTGTTTTTTCTCCAGAAGTATTGACTGTACTGTTGGAAAATGAACTGTTGATATGGACAGCCTAGCTTCACAATACATTTCATTATGTGTAATGTTTTCCAGCTTTCTTCCTCATGTCAAATGTGTTTTGTAAAACTATTTCTTTTGTTATTTTTCACCGAAAGACTTGCATGAATAAGTAGATATAGGAAAGATGGTAATGTTTCAACTCTCCAGGTGGCATTGATGGAGGTGGCTACTGTCAGGTTGTTCCATCAGAAGACTTCCACCTTCACCTCACAGGTGACTTTCACGCTGTCACCGCAGCCAATAATCTGCTTGCTGCTCAGGTCGATGCCCGTATATTTCATGAACAGAACATGGATGATGAGGTAGCCACGTTTTTGGTTTCAAAGTTTATTGTTGTAATGCGGTCTGGATGTTTACAAACCTTCCTTGTGACTTTTTAATTAATTACTTATTTTGATGTGAAATTATAATAATAACATAAGGATGTACAGAATCGTTAGTAAAGAGTGAAACAAACATTCACTTTCCTTATTACTGTATCTCAGGACTGTTCTCCCTCTAACACCATATACTGATTTCTTCTGACTATATTTCCTCAACCTATATTCTTACCTAACAGCAGTTCACCATTGTTTTATTGTCTTGTTGTAAATTTGGCCTGAAAATAACAGCAGAAGTAATACATTTATATGTATTTCTTTCTGTGGTTTGTACAAGATTTCAGTACCTTTTTTAAATTGCACAAATTGTTCTACCATCTTGATGTAACATTATTTCCTAGAGTTCAAAGTATAAATTGAAAAATATTGTTCTCATGGTGCATAATGAGATATCAATTACAAACTGCCGATGTAAAGAAATTACCAATAATTTTATGTTTCACAAATACTTGTCATTACTCTGATTTTACTTGTAAAGAAATTATCAGGTTGCTTTGGGTGAAACCATGGTAGTTAATAAATGAAATGTCTGTGAAATACACATTTGTTATTGGTTTATTTGTGGAAGTAATTCTGTAACCTTAGAATTATAGCTCTAAAGCAAGTGCCTGTTTGATGAGGTTTGTGTGAATTTTTCCAAGAACATTCAACTTTTATCAGAAGGTTGTAACTGTGGTGCAGATTCTTATCTGTCTATATTTTAGGATTTGGTACAGTTTGTTTATAACACTATGTAACACAATTTTTACTTGTTCCTGGACAGAAAGTGTTGTTTCCTAATTGCTTATGACTAAAATAAATTGAAAAGACCTATTTTTTTCTTCCAATTTTGCTTTTGTGACCTGGGAGCGTATAACGAAAACATGATGGGAGACTATATTTGGGGGTTGATACGTGAAAGTGATTTACACTACAGTCGCAAACCTCGAAAAACTACTCACTTCTAAACATTTCTGTATAACTTTAGTATAAATACATGTAAATATTGATTCATATGTTGTTTTATTCAGACCTTATGTAAATGAAAATGTGCATATTTGCCCATTTTTACACAGAAAATAGATTAATTTTTAAATTTCATTATTCAGGTTACAAAAGCAAAGTTTGAAGGGAATAATGACCATTTTCTGTACTTTTAGAACATAAACAATTAAGAAATAACACATACTATTCACTAACAAAATTTGTGTTACATAGTGTGATTGTTGTTGTTTGTTGCAAACTTACAATTCTGTTTTTATATGATCAATATTTCAGCAACTTTATAATCAGTTGGTACCATTCATTGGTGGAAAGAGAGAATTCTCTCCTATACAGTTAACACGTTTGAAGGTAAGTAGTTAAAATGCTAGTGTTACTACAATTTTGTTATCATGTTATCCCTACACCCTCCATTTCAACCTCCTTGTTTGTGAAAGAGAGGAAGATTATCCCTTAATCCAAAAAGGATTAGTTAAGACACAGGCAGATTAGTATAAAATGATAAACTTTGTGTTAAACCACTGTAGTTCGAACTTGTCAATAAAAAGGTAGATTTTGCACATAACGATTTTTTCTTTCATGTGTACAGTTACGACAGAAAGTGTTCGTATCCCTCCATCCCAAGTGATTTTTTACTCATAACTTGAAAAGTACACGATTAGGCTAATAGAAGTATAATATATTATAAATATTATACTAACACACATCTACATAAATTTTTATGTAAATTAAACGACAAATAAACTGTTTATAAACAAATAACCAAAAACAGGAGGAGCAGAAAGTGTTCGTACATTTCGGAATGTGTGAAAAAACTGATATTCCCGTAAAACTTTTGTTTAGTTAATAAACTACATTACACCATTCCAGAACTAGACACTTGGTTCATAATTATTGGAAATTTGCTAACAAAAAATTTACTTCCTGTAATTTAGCACTGTCTCCATCATTTAACTGCGTGGTCTTCATGGCAAACAGGAAACAACTGTCCAGTGATTTAAAAAAACGAATTATTGTAAAATACAAGTCTTGTGTGTCTCTTTCTGGTATTACTACACAACTGTTTATAAACAAATAACCAAAAACAGGAGGAGCAGAAAGTGTTCGTACATTTCGGAATGTGTGAAAAAACTGATATTCCCGTAAAACTTTTGTTTAGTTAATAAACTACATTACACCATTCCAGAACTAGACACTGGGTTCATAATTATTGGAAATTTGCTAGCAAAAAATTTACTTCCTGTAATTTTAACTGCGTGGTCTTCATGGCAAACAGGAAACAACTGTCCAGTGATTTAAAAAAACGAATTATTGTAAAATACAAGTCTTGTGTGTCTCTTTCTGGTATTACTACACAACTTAATGAGCCAAAATCTACTCTTCAAAGCAAAATTGCCAAGTTTAAGCTCACAGGATCAACTGCTAATCTCCCTCATTCCAGATGCCCCACCAAAATTCCAGAGAGAACCAAGAGGAAGGTTCTCAGAGAAGTTAGGAACCCTCGTTTAACATGTAATGATATACAGAAACTGGTAAGGGAAACTGGGGTTGACGTAAGCACCTCTACAGTTACGAACATGTTACGCTCTTCTGTGTTCAAAGCATGCCGTCCTTGTAGAACTTCATATTTAAAGCCTGTTCATTTAGAAACACGATTGAGGTATGTAAGAAAGCATGTAGATAAACCCTTTACCTATTGGAAGAGTATTCTTTGGTCAGACGAGACTAAAAACGAGCTTTTCGGTCACAATGATGTTCACTATATTTTCCGTAAGAAGGGGGAACGAAATCTTCCAAAGAACACCGTCCCTACAGTTAAACACGAAGGTGGCTAGATCATGCTATGGGGTTCCTTCAGCTCTTCTGGTGTAGGCAGCCCTCACTGCATCAACAGAATCATGAAAAAAGAAGAGTACGTTGATATATTAGGCACTTATATCAAGAATGATGCTCGAACTTGTGGCTTGGGCGTCGTTGGATCTTCCAGCACGAAAATGACCCTAAGCACTCATTGAAATATGTGCAATCCTGGTTGCAGAGGAACTATATAAGCGTTCTGGAGTGGCCATCGCAGTCACCCGATCTCGACCCAATTGAAAACATTTGGCATGAGTTGAAGACTAGGGTTCATCAGCATCATCCAAAAAACTTGCATTTCAGGCCTTCTGTAAAGAAGAATGGATGAAAATACCAGTTGAGTACTGTCAAACAATCATGGAGGGTGAAAAGGAGAGATTGCGCCAAGTAATTCACCTGAAAGGCTACACAACTGACCATTAAAGTAGATACATGAACACGTTCTGCCCCCTCCTGTGTTTGGTTATTTGTTTATAAACAGTTTATTTGCTGTTCAATTTACATAAAAATATATGTAGATGTGTGTTACTATAATAATATTTATTATAATATTTATAATACGCTCTACTTTCATTATCCTAATCGTGATACTTTTTAAGTTATGAGGAAAAAACTACTCACGACGCAGGGGTACAAACACTTTCTGTCGTAACTGTAACTTAACTGGGTGAAGTAATTAATTTCAGACATTTTTGTTAACGTGATTAACTTTTCAAGAGACAATCTGATAACACTGTGATTTATCATAAGGTAATAGCTTTCTGTTCACAAATTGTATAGAATTGTGTATACTAATGAATATAAAATTTAGATCTGTGGGGGGCATTATAATGTTACGATAAATCCCACTATTTGTAGTGTTGGTGTTAGGTGGTTATGACTTGCTGCCTTTCCTCTAGTTTTACACTGCTAAGTTGGTGACGGATAGTGCAGGTAGCCCTCGTGTAGCTTTGTGCAAAATTCCAAAACAAACTATTATTAACTATCTTTAATTTTTATAGTAACACACCAACAACTGTTTTGGAGAAACTGTTTTTCTTCTCAGATTTTTGAAATCCTTTAAATTGGACATTTCTCTATTTTATGTTTTTGGTGTTTTTTTACAGAAACTTGGCATTGAGAAGACTGATCCTTCATTATTAACAGCAGAAGAGAAAACAAAATTTGTTCGTTTAGACATTAATCCATCGTCTATAAGCTGGAATAGAGGTAAGAGTTGTTACCTTGTAATAACCATTAATCATTTCTACTTTAGAAAATACTTGTTTTGAAAATGAATGAGCTTTTCATTATGAATATTAAATGAAAACTTAGTTTACAAATATAAAAATTGATTTTTTCTTCTATGTAGTCGGCAATAAAAGTTTTATTGCAACTTATAACAATGGCTAGTTTTCAAAAAAGACAATTATTTTCTGTAATTTGCGTTTGAAATAAACAACTGAACTTAACATTTTGAACCCTTATTGGTGAAACAAAAACAGGGAGGTACTTTCATGTTATACATGTCGCATTTAATTTCACTGTTATTAAATACAGGAAATCCTGAATTTGTCCAAACACTTCCAACAGACAAGATTTCTTTCCCTGCAAGTTATGTTAAAGTCTTGTTTAGAAATTAGTTCAGATAAATGAAAATGCTTGGTACTTACCATGTATTACTCATGAAAGTATTTACTTCTTGAGGCAATAATTGTTTTGTTGCCAAAAAAAACAACTTGTCACTAATGTTTTCTGTCTTCTAAATTCCACTGTGCTTCCTCCAAGATGTATTTTATTAGCTTGGAAAAGCACAATATTAAACACTTATATTTTGTACCAATAATAAGTGCATCATTTCAGGCCTCCCAAACTTTATATCTTTAAGTATTGAAATATTAAAATGTATGCTTACTTTCCTTGTGTGTGTGTCTAAATACAAACCTGACATTTGGAAAATTATAAAGTATGATCTTGGACAGCTTGGTAATGAAAATTGATCAATAGATTTACATACAGTGCAGAAACTAAATATTTATTCCTGGTATCTTAAACAGCTTCTCTGTTGAATAGTTTAGAAGAATAAATGAATAACACCAGTGTTTATGTTTACTTCAGATATTCTGTAACTATGGCATTGTAACCTGTCCTATCATTGGGTAGGTTTATTTTTTTTTAATTACTTATTGAAAATAATATGAACCCTAGTCAGCCAAGGTGACAATAATAGATTTTTTTCTTTAATAAATAATGAATGCTTGTTATAGGTTATAGGTCTAACTTTCAATACAGTAGTTCAAATAACATTTAACAGAACTTAAGAAAACTAAAAACTGCATTATTCATAAACACACAAAAAAAGCCTGTTTGTAGATTTTTAGTTGCAAGTGCACTCACATCAGCTAAGTGGTCAAGCAAACCAATTTGTGGCAGTATTCCTGGTGATCCTCTGGAAGTGGTCTTGAGAGAAACCTTTGGGATCTTCAGAAAGTTAGCTATTGGGAAATTCTTCTCTGAAGATACTCAGCTCATCGTCCTAGCAATGATCACAGTGTAATATCTTTAACTTTGGTCACCATCCCTGTGGACCATATCTTTCAATCTTATTCTGTTCAACATCCAACTCTTCCCAACACTTGCTTAATTTAATAGTCCATCATCTCAATGGAGTCCAGTCTTGTCAGCATTAAAAACATGTCATCACAAACTGACTATGGTCTTTCTCAAGTAAAATAATCTGTCGTATTAATGATGCTCCATTGTCTCTTAATATTCTGAGTGAATATTATCTACATGTAAGTACACAATAAATCTATTGGACATTTATGTGGATGAACATCATAAAAGATGAGATCAAGATCTTCCACTGGTACTTGGAAGCTGTTGGCAACAAACCATCATCCCTGATGCCTGGGAGCAAAAGTAAAGTGCCAAAGCTCGGAGATAATAGAATCATCTTATTCAATCTACTTACCATCTAGCAAGTAATCAGAATGGGGAATATTGTTTAAACCTTCATCAGTAAAAACTGAAGAAAAATAGAACGTAATAACCCAAGAGTCCCATAATCATTGGATATTAGCCTTCCTACACATTCTTCAAAGGCCTCTTGTTCTAACATCTTAATGTATTTGAAGAAATCCTTAATAGTAATTTCTGCATTTACCAGCCAATCCTTTTCAACACTGTTTGTGATTTCGTGTTTGACCAACTCTTAGACCTTGTGTAATCCTACTACTCTCCCATCATGGCAGTCAACTTAAACTTATTTTTATTCTTTAGTTTCCCTGTCAGCCATCCTGGGGTTTACTTGCAGCCATAATTTATTTTTCTATAAGAAATGTGGCCATTACTAACATAGAACCAATAGTTTCATCAACATTGTTTTTAGTCATATTTATTTTTTCTTAATTCTTTAAATATTACATCTCCTTAACGCCCCCTATAATTAGTTTCTCATTTTTTTTAGAATTACTTTTAATTTATTTTCATTCTTCTTTTAATTGTTTCATAATTTATAGTAAAGTTGTGATTTTGCTTTTTAATAATGTAAAGTCCACATCAGGTAGTGATTAATTTGGTTATTCAATGATTGACTCAAGTTTGTTACAGGATACCTTTACTTATTGGCTAAACTTCAAATACAACAGTTCAAATAATGCTTAAAATAACTTTTAAAAACCAAGAAATATGTAATCTACAAAATATTGCTTGGCTTGCATTGTTCAACTATAGATGCAGCAACACTGTATCTAACTCCAACTAAATTTCAGACACAATAATTGTCATTGTAAAACTGGCAGTGAACTAACACACTGATTCTAATATTTATATTATACTTGTACACACAGATTTTAAGACTGTTTAAGACCATAACACCTAAGAACTTTCTAGATACATTGCATTATCATACTAATTAGCTAATTCTAGCAAAATAAATAACTAAATGAAAATATTAATACATGGTGTTCGGAAAGTCACTGTGCAATTTTGTAATCATATTTTATTCAGTCTATTTCAAGCCAGCAACTGATAGCAGTGTTTAGAAACAAAATAAGAAGGATCCAGGCCTGTACTGATGCTAATGGGGGTCACTTTCAACTCTATATATAACTGTCATACATATTTACCTCCTGTATTCTATATTTAAACGTGTTAATAAATATATAAGTGCACAGTGACTTTCCGAACACCCTGTATTATAACTTTGAACAATAAGTTTACTTTAGGAAATAAAAGACCACTGTAAATCCCTAACACACAAAACTAGGAACAAACAACTATATTTATTTATCTCATAGTTTGTACTCCAGATGTTAAACTTGTCTTGTTATTTTATTAGGTTTTGGTATTGTTATCTAAGATCTGTTTGTTATACAAACCTGCAAAAAACAGCAACTTTGTGGAAACCTGCATGTAGTAAGCTATTATTTAGTTTTCTATATTTTATTATTTTGTACTGTTCTTAAACAGTTCTTGATACAAGTGACCAATACTTAAGGAAGATTACAGTTGGCCAGCATTTGTCAGAGACAAGCTTCTCAAGAGAGGTAAAAAAACATAAATTATAACTATAGAATAAAAAAGCATGAATTATGACTGTAGAATAAAAAAGCATGAATTATGACTGTAGAATAAAAAAGTATAAATTATAACTCTAGAATAAAAAAGCATAAATTATAACTAGAATAAAAAAGCATGAATTATAACTGTAGAATAAAAAAGTATAAATTATAACTGTAGAATAAAAAAGTATAAATTATAACTGTAGAATAAAAAAGCATGAATTATAACTGTAGAATAAAAAAGTATAAATTATAACTGTAGAATAAAAAAGCATGAATTATAACTGTAGAATAAAAAAGTATAAATTAAACTGTAGAATAAAAAAGCATAAATTATAACTGTAGAATAAAAAAGCATGAATTATAACTGTAGAATAAAAAGTATAAATTATAACTGTAGAATAAAAAAGTATAAATTATAACTGTAGAATAAAAAAGCATGAATTATAACTGTAGAATAAAAAAGTATAAATTAAACTGTAGAATAAAAAAGCATAAATTATAACTGTAGAATAAAAAAGCATAAATTATAACTGTAGAATAAAAAAGCATAAATTATAACTGTAGAATAAAAAAGTATAAATTATAACTGTAGAATAAAAAAGTATAAATTATAACTGTAGAATAAAAAAAGTATAAATTATAACTGTAGAATAAAAAAAGCATAAATTATAACTGTAGAATAAAAAAAGCATGAATTATAACTGTAGAAAAAAAAAGCATGAATTATAACTGTAGAATAAAAAAGTATAAATTATAACTGTAGAATAAAAAAGCATAAATTATAACTGTAGAATAAAAAAGCATGAATTATAACTGTAGAATAAAAAAGTATAAATTAAACTGTAGAATAAAAAAGCATAAATTATAACTGTAGAATAAAAAAGCATAAATTATAACTGTAGAATAAAAAAGCATAAATTATAACTGTAGAATAAAAAAGCATGAATTATAACTGTAGAATAAAAAAGCATGAATTATAACTGTAGAATAAAAAAGCATGAATTATAACTGTAGAATAAAAAAGCATAAATTATAACTGTAGAATAAAAAAGCATAAATTATAACTGTAGAATAAAAAAGCATGAATTATAACTGTAGAATAAAAAAGCATGAATTATAACTGTAGAATAAAAAAGTATAAATTAAACTGTAGAATAAAAAAGTATAAATTATAACTGTAGAATAAAAAAGCATGAATTATAACTGTAGAATAAAAAAGCATGAATTATAACTGTAGAATAAAAAAGCATGAATTATAACTGTAGAATAAAAAAGCATGAATTATAACTGTAGAATAAAAAAGTATAAATTATAACTGTAGAATAAAAAAGTATAAATTATAACTGTAGAATAAAAAAGTATAAATTATAACTGTAGAATAAAAAAGTATAAATTATAACTGTAGAATAAAAAAGTATAAATTATAACTGTAGAATAAAAAAGCATGAATTATAACTGTAGAATAAAAAAGCATGAATTATAACTGTAGAATAAAAAAGCATGAATTATAACTGTAGAATAAAACTGTAATTTCATATTTTTAAAGGTCACAATAGCCCTTTTCTGTTATAAGATATGAAAAGAAACTTTAAAATAATTTGTGCTAAAAATAAATCCAGTTAAACCCTTTTTAAAATCACTAATATGCCTCAAATGTTAATTTGAAAAAGTTATTTTAGTTAGATCATTAAAATATATACATGTAGATTTTATTCCTACTTTAAATATAAACATTGGGGCCACTTTTCCTTTCTTTTCTTAGATTCTTGCCCTCAGTTTTAAATGATTCGTATCAATTTTTTATCATCCATAGCAAGTAATAAAAATGAAATAGAGATAGAAATAGATGACTCATTGATATTGAACCTTATTTTATACTTAAATAAACAAACCAAGACATACTATATGATAAAATACAGAGTTGTTGTAGAAATAGTTATTATACATTCTTTCTTTAGCCAGCATTTAGTTTGTGTTTCGTCTTAATGACTGCATACTTGTTTTGTTAGTAATAATTAATTTTCTTCCACAGACTCAGTTTGATATAACAGTAAAAAGTGAACTCTTATCCGTCTTGGCTCTAAGTACAAGCCACCAGGACTTCAGAAACAGACTTGGTCAGATAGTTGTGGCTCAGAGTCACTCTGGAGAACCTATCACTACTGAAGACCTGGTAAAACTATGAATAGTTTCATGAAGTTTTTTTGTTTTAGAATACATTTTCTTTCAAACACAGGAAAATATCTTAAATTTTCTGATGTGTGAAGAGTAGTTTTTAATATGCACTTCTATAAATTAATGCCAAGTAAAATAATCCACATGCATGGCACTTACTTCTATATATGTTTTAGTAGTACCTTGTAGATTGTGTTACAACCTGTTTGTAATATAGGGAAATGTCGTAGCCTACTGGTTAGCATACCAGACTGAATTGTCCATGTCTTGATGTACTTTCAGCACTAGAATCAGTGTTAAAGTTAATTTCCTTACTTGGCTAAAAAATTGGACAAAGTCCTTGTGATAGTTACTACTGGCTAGCTGCCTTCCCTGTGCTTGTCAGTTCACATGGACCAAATGATCAACTTAAAGTCTAGATGTTCTTAACTTTGCACATGATGTGTTGTTTGGGTCAATAATATCAGTATTGTATCTAATGGCACTTTATATATTATCCTCATTGGAAAGTAAAGCCCTTGACCAGAACTACTTTAAAACTGGTTTAAGTTATATGACTCATAATTCCATATCTCAAAATTACTCTGGTGTTAAAAGTCTTATTTTAGATGTAAAACTTAATCTGTTGTAAACTTCAGTAGCTTGTTTCACATCAAATGTTCTTCTCATAATATTATTATGTTGTATTAAATTATTTCATGAATTTCACTGAATTGATTAAACAGTGTTGATGTTGCTTGACCTTAATTTTGACTGTTGTAGTTGTTGTTCCACAATATGTTTGTATTATAAACTCTTACTTTCCATACCCCAGAAAAAAACTGCAGAAAATTCTAAATACATCTAATTACCTTGAAATTTATTATAACACCTAAAGAGAAAGTTAATTAGTTTCTTCAACATAACATATTTGTTATACTGCTTCAGGAATTTCTCACCAGATTTTGTTAGAAATAATGTTTAATAATTATAAAATTGGGTTAATTACATTTCAGGGTGTTACAGGAGCATTGTTCCTTCTCTTGAAGGATGCTATATGTCCAAACCTTATGCAGACATTAGAGGTGAGTGTGAAGGATGCTATCTGACCATACCTTATGTAGACATTGGAGGTGAGTGTGAAAGATGCTATTTGTCCAAACTCTATGCAGACATTAGAGGTGAGTGTGAAGGATGCTATCTGTCCATACCTTATGCAGACATTGGAGGTGAGTGTGAAGGATGCTATCTGTCCAAACCTTATGCAGACATTGGAGGTGAGTGTGAAGGATGCTATCTGTCCAAACCTTATGCAGACATTAGAGGTGAGTGTGACGGATGCTATCTGTCCAAACTCTATGCAGACATTAGAGGTGAGTGTGAAGGATGCTATCTGTCCAAACTCTATGCAGACATTAGAGGTGAGTGTGAAGGATGCTATCTGTCCATACCTTATGCAAACATTAGAGGTGAGTGTGAAGGATGCTATCTGTCCATACCTTATGCAGACATTGGAGGTGAGTGTGAAGGATGCTATCTGTCCATACCTTATGCAGACATTAGAGGTGAGTATGAAGGATGCTATCTGTCCATACCTTATGCAGACATTGGAGGTGAGTGTGAAGGATGCTATCTGTCCATACCTTATGTAGACATTGGAGGTGAGTGTGAAGGATGCTATCTGTCCAAACCTTATGCAAACATTAGAGGTGAGTGTGAAGGATGCTATCTGTCCATACCTTATGCAGACATTAGAGGTGAGTGTGAAGGATGCTATCTGTCCAAACCTTATGCAGACATTGGAGGTGAGTGTGAAGGATGCTATCTGTCCATACCTTATGTAGACATTGGAGGTGAGTGTGAAGGATGCTATCTGTCCATACCTTATGCAGACATTAGAGGTGAGTGTGAAGGATGCCATCTGACCATACCTTATGCAGACATTGGAGGTGAGTATGAAGGATGCTATCTGTCCATACCTTATGCAGACATTAGAGGTGAGTGTGAAGGATGCTATCTGTCCATACCTTATGCAGACATTAGAGGTGAGTATGAAGGATGCTATCTGTCCATACCTTATGCAGACATTGGAGGTGAGTGTGAAGGATGCTATCTGTCCATACCTTATGCAGACATTGGAGGTGAGTGTGAAGGATGCTATCTGTCCATACCTTATGCAGACATTAGAGGTGAGTATGAAGGATGCTATCTGTCCATACCTTATGCAGACATTAGAGGTGAGTATGAAGGATGCTATCTGTCCATACCTTATGCAGACATTAGAGGTGAGTATGAAGGATGCTATCTGTCCATACCTTATGCAGACATTAGAGGTGAGTGTGAAGGATGCTATCTGTCCATACCTTATGCAGACATTAGAGGTGAGTGTGAAGGATGCTATCTGTCCATACCTTATGCAGACATTAGAGGTGAGTGTGAAGGATGCTATCTGTCCATGCCTTATGCAGACATTAGAGGTGAACAGGATTTGATTAGTTTTTGCCATTGCCTTAAAAGTTTTATTATTTAAAGTACGTTTCTGGTGTCGTCTTTCTGAGTTTTTGTGAGCATTAACAGATTTGTAATAAAACCTCTGTGCTGAATTTATAAGTTCACCTTAAAGCTTGTACTAAACATTTGTAGAAAACTTAATATTGACTGGATAATATTCAGTTTTTATTTCTTAAGACTTAGAAATAAACCTTTTGAGAGAAAAATCAGAATTTTGTTGGTTTTTTTCCCTCACATAGTAAGTATGTTATTCTTTCTTTTTTCTAGAAAAGTCTTAAACCTTAATGGAATGTGAACATTTCTCTAAAATTTATAGTAGATAAATGACTGCCAGAACCCTTATGATCAGTAGTTTAAAGAGTAAAATCTAGAAGTGAGCTTTTCAGTTATTAACAATAAATAACATTTTTCTTATACGTGAATACATATGTAGAGAAATGGTTATAAAATGAATTTATTGTGTTTTGTTTTATTCTTTACAGAATCAAATTAGTTTTCTTAACTTAGAGGTTCCAAAGTTGTTTACTGATTTAATATAACACTTCAGC
This sequence comes from Tachypleus tridentatus, assembly GCF_004210375.1. NCBI lineage: Eukaryota > Metazoa > Arthropoda > Merostomata > Xiphosura > Limulidae > Tachypleus > Tachypleus tridentatus. The sequence goes on along the minus strand of NC_134833.1, from coordinate 159,761,158 downwards.
TATGTTTTGTATATTGTACTCCAGAGGTTTATCATAATGTTTTGTGCATTGTATGTCGCAGACTTATTCACTTGTATATGTAATAATACTTTTGGTGTTTTATACCACAGCCTTACTGACTGATTTGTGTAATAACAGTTCTATTTCGCTCTGTTGCATGTCTGTAACGTTTCAACTATACTTTGTGTTGTTCATCACAGGTTCACTTATTTATATAATCACATTTTAACTAAGGCTATATAGACTTGTCTGTGTAATAATACAATACCATTTTACTTGGTGTTGCATACCAGTAATATTTCAATTCTGCTTTGCAAGTTGTACATCACAAATGTATTCACTTATGGTTTTAATAAAATTTCAACAACACTGCATGATGTTTCACACAGCCTCAGTGAGTGGTTTTTACGTACAATTCAACAACACAAGAAATTTTTAATCTAAGTTGAAATGCTGAACATCCAGAAAATAGTTACAGGTGTAAAACTATAACTTCTTGTTAGTTTATTTAAGGTAACATTTCTCACTCAATATCAGTTATATAGTTCAGCTTGATTCTAGCCCCTTATAGTTGAAGCAGTTTATGTATCATTAACTTGTATGTTTTGAAACGTCAATTTGACTACCTGTTAAAGAGGACACTGGTGGTGGTCAGTACTTCTATTGAAATGCTAGTATATGTTCCTTTCTTACAATCGTGACGTCGCATGCCTCGTCATTCCCTGATACTTATTTCTACAAAAACTTTGAATATTTCAACAATAATTCCCTTTTCTTTCACATCTAAGGGAACTCCAGTCTTGGTGCATGGTGGTTCTTACACTAATATCGCTCATGGAAATTCTTCAGTTCTGGCAGACTTGATAGGTCTGAAGCTCGTTGGAGAAGAAGGGTTTGTGGGTGAGTTAAAAATCTTCAGTGTGTGTGTGTATATTGAACATAATATACGTTATGCATCTGTAAGTGTGCATGCTCTACACTTCTGATTTTTGAAATCTAGTGAATGATTTATGTTATTTTTAATAATTCCAAAACTAGTAACTAAATTTCACATTTTTAAAGAACTTGAAAAAGCAAAGAAACTTATTTATAAACAAATGTTATTCTTAGATTTAAATCTTTTATCTGATTGATTGATTCAGAAAATTGGGATCCCAGATTTCAAACCTAAAAACGCAAGGATTTCAGTAATAGCGTTGATTTTTGATGTCGAGAAAACCCACTTGTAGAGAAATATACATGTAAAAACGGCTCGTTTGGGTTGAGAAAATATTTTACGTTGTTCGCTTCTCTGCGTAAAATATTTTCTCAACCCAAACGAGCCGTTTTTACACATATATAGTGTTGATTTTTCTTAGTAATGTTATACTGATCATTCTTTATTAGAGCAGGCTAACATTCTTAGTCACTAGCATCTAAAACCCAAATAACTTATGTTTATAACTAGTCCTTGTGTTCTGCTAGATCCCTGTATTGCAGAAACTCAGTTCTTATGAGTTGCTATAATCCTGTGATCGAATGTATTTACAGTCACTGAAGCAGAGTTTGGTGCTGAAGTGGGTTTGGAGAAGTTCATTGACATCAAGTGTCGAACATCTGGACTCGTCCCTAATGTCGTGGTATTAGTAGCTAGTGTACGTGCTCTTAAGATGCAAGGGGGAGCAGCAAGCTTTACCCACAGTTCTGAAGTATACAGCCAGGAGGTAGTAATCTGTTGATGAAGACATTTAAATATTTAATGAATGTAGTTTTTACTTTTCTGTAAATACTTTTATGAGTTAATGGAATTGAAAAAAATTCTCTAAATGAACTTGTTTATATCATCAGTCACTGAATATAGTGTTTAACAAAGTGTTTTCTACCTAAAGAATATTCTAACACTCTACTAGAGTTGATTATGGCCAAGTTTGGATTCCTCTATCCTTACAGAAATGTATCATGATTTACTAGAATTGTAATTACTGCTCCATATTTTTTATAATAATCACTTAATAGAGTGGCTGGAATAGATCTCTGCTACATGGCCAATAGTATGTGGACACCCCTTCCAATTTGTGGGTTCATCAATTTCAACCACACCCATTGCTAACAGGTGCATAAAATCAAGCATACAGCCATGCAATCTCCATTGGCAACAGAATGGGTCATACTGAAGAGCTGAGTGAATTTCAATGTGGCACTGTCATAGGTTGCCACCTTTCCAATAAGTGAGTTCATCAAATTTCTGCCTTGCCAGAATTACTCCAGTAAAGTGGAAACACCTAGAAGCAACAACAGCTCAGCTACAAAGTGGTAGGCCACACAACCTCGCAGAACGGGACCACCGAGTGCTAAAGTGCATAAAAAAATGGTCTGTCCACAGTTGCAATACTCACTACAGAGTTTCAAACTGCCTCTGGAAGCTTCATAAAATGGGTTTTCATAGCTGAACAGCCACACACAAACATAAGATCACCATGCACAATGCCAAGCATCAGCTGGAGTGGTGTAAAGTGCACCGCCATTGGACTCTGGTGCAGTGGAAACTTGTTCTCTAGAGTGGCGAATCGAGCTTCACTATCTGGCAGTCTGACGGACAAATCTGGGTTTGTTGGATGCCAGGAGAACACTAACTGCCTGAATGTATAGTGCCAACTGTAAAGTTTTGTGAAGGTTTGAGGCTGTTTTTCATGGTTTGAACTCTTTACTTCCAGTGAAGGGAAGTGTTAATGCTACATCATACAATGAAGTTCTAGAGAATTGTGTGCTTCCAACTTTGTGGCAGTAATGTAGGAAAGGCCCTTTTTGTTTCAGCATGACAATGCCTGCATGCACAAAGAGAGGTCCATGGTTTGCCAAAGTTGATGTCAAAGAACTTGACTGGTCGGCACAGAGCTCTGATCTCAACCCCATCAAACACATTTAGGATGAATTGGAATGCCTTCTTGCCTGACATCAGTGTTCAAAATCACTAATGCCTGCAACCATGATTCAAAATGTGGTAAAAAGCCTTCCCAGAAGAGTGGAGGTTGTTACTGCAGCAAAGGGGAGACCAACTCCATATTAATACCCATGGTTTTGGAATGAGATGTTCAACAAACATATATGGGTGTTATGGTCGGGTGTCCACATACTTTTAGCCATGTAGCATAGTTCAAGAGCTTCAAACATTGGCTGAGATGTTGCTAAAGGAACTGACATAATTTCAAACTCTATGTTATATTCACTCCGAATTCCCAACACAGGTGTTTTGAAATGCTTAAACTGCCTTTAGAATACTGCCTGTTACCACAGTTGCTTTACTGCAAAAGAGAAAATGTTTTAAAAGCTAAAATCAATTAAAACTTGCCTACATTATATAATTTAATTGAAAAGACTGGTAGGACTGGCTAAAGTATCAACAGAAAAAGAAATTACAAAGACATTGACTGCACAGAAATAATAAAAAATACTACTGATCATAGAACTGAATATAAACTACACCAAGAGGCTATTTTGTACTTGTAATCCACCTTATAAGCTCCCCCCCAGTGGTAAGTGTGGAAGCTTATGTTAAAAACTAGGTTTTGATACCCATGATGGGTACAGCACAGATAATCTATTATGTAGCTTAACAAAAAACAAACCATTACAAAACTTCTCTATTTCAGTATATAGTGTTTTAATTACGGTGACTAAATACTTTGGAATATTAAAACAGTGATTTGAAGTTGAATTGTTAACCACATTTCTTGCTTCCCTTAGAATATTGAAAGCGGTCTCATGTTGGCCTTAAAAATTGATAACTCTCTTTCTGTTTGAATTATGGAATTTCTAGATATTTTTCTATAACCTTCTTTCTAACAATGAAAATATATTAAGTATAAAAACATTCTGAATTTTGTTACTGAAATGTTTACCTGATAGTATGAACATTTATATATTTACATTTCAAGAGAATCTAAGTGTAAACAAGTTGTAATAACACGATTCAAATGGACATTCTCATTTATGTTCATTAGCAATAAATTTTTAATGAAAATTACAACAATCCATTTAAAAAAAAACAACAAAATATAAGCTAATATTTATATGCTTATAATTTTCATAGAAATACTTGTTTTTTTGGAATATCCAACAGATAATATAATATTTGGTAAATAGTATTTAAGCCTAAAGCTAGTTTCAATCACTGTAGTAGTAACATTTTTACTACTATTACTGATATTATTATTACTACATATTACTGATTGGTATTTTTCTACTTTCAGAACTTAGAACTGGTAGAAAAGGGATTTTGTAATTTGGCAAAACAGTTAGAAAATGCTCAGAGCTTTGGAGTTCCTGTAATTGTAGCTGTTAACAGATTTTCGTAAGTCATCAGAGTTCACACAATCTTGTATTGTGTTAAATATTTTTTGTGTTCTTTAGCCCCTCTTCCTTGCTGTTTCCTTTCATTAAGACTCTCTGGTATTTTTAAATTTGTTGCACAGTGTTTTTTTTTTCCTAACTTTATTATTTCTCTCACTGTTCATAATTTATATTTATTTCTAAATTTTCATGTAACATTTGGTTATCTTGAATAGAAGGTACAGTTCAAAGTGTTCCTGTTAGTTTATTGGTCACTTTGAGTGTGTGCAGTTGGTGTAAAAATGTTGGTTACACTATAAGAGTGAAGGTATGGTCCCACTATTTAGACAAACACAGAAGTTGGTGATTCTTACTACTGACTACCTGCTTTCTCTTTTGTCTGTCAGCTCAAAATTAGAAATGTTAATACATTTTTAGTCTTTTCCACAAAACTTCTGAAACAAAGAAAATTTGTTTGTTTTTGCTTTATTTTATCATGCTGAAGGCTGCTTCTCTACTGATGAAACAATAGATTATGAGGTATTTTGGACCAAGTATGTTCTTAAGTTAGTTTTAGTAGTTACTAATAGAATATTCTTGTTGTTTTGAAAAACCTGAGTATTCTTGTAGTGCATGTTTGTGGGGGTGGGTGTGTACATATAAAAAAAAATATATATATATATATATATCCTAACCTTAACTGTTTAATTCTGTTCCTAAGCACCTTCATGTCTCACTGTTTGAATGAAATTTAAATTGTATCTACTGAAACAGCACAGACACAGAAATGGAATTACAGCTCATAAAACAACGTACTCAAGAACTTGGGGCTTATGATGTTATTATTTGTGACCACTGGGCCAAGGGCGGTACAGGAGCTGTGGATCTAGCTGAGGCAGTTACTAGAGCAACAAGGGAATCCTCTAATTTTTGTTTTCTGTATGACCTGAAGGTAAGATTCTGAAATTTATTATGTTAATTAACAAACAGTGTATAGATTATTGATGAAATTGCTAAGATCATTCTAATAAAGTAATAATACTTTTTGTGTAGGAAATATTTCCAGTTGTGCTGTGTGTATTTGAGAAAAGGACGTAAACATTTGGTTTACCTTAATCTCAGTTAAAGATGTTCAGATCCCGATTCTTTATACATCACAAAATAAAAAAAAAACTTAGGGAGAAAAAAATTTTAAATTCCTGTTGTTTTTGTTAATTCAAACTTCAATTTTGTTGTTCATAGCTGGGCGTGGCCTGGTTGAAATGGCACAAGGCTGGCAATCTATGGGATAAAAACCCACTGCCACTCCTGCTAGCTCTTGTAGCCATAGAGTTAGTAGTCGGTGGTGTTGACTGTCTTCCTTGTAGTCCATCACTTTAAAACTATGGATGGCTGTCACAGCTAGCCTTCAGGTATCTTTGCACAAAATTCAACCAAACACACAGCTTGTTCTTCCTAATATTTAATTGTTAATGGATTGAGGTAATAGTTACAATAGGATGGTAGCTAACTTTCACGATGATGAGAAACCCACTTGAAGTAAAAATGTCTTCATAAGATGGCCGGTATGGGTATTAAAACTTTAATTAAAATAAAGTACAGAACAATGTTTCGACCTTCTTAAGTCATTAACCTGAAGATGACTTAAGATTGAAACACACATCCTGCACCTTACTTTGATTAGTGTTTTAATACCCATACCAGCCGTCTTATGAATACGGTAAAGAAATTTGGTCATACACATTTTTTTAAAGGGAGACATTCCACAAGAAATTGCACTTATTATAGATTTGACATTACTATATATAGTTGTTGTTTTGTTTTTCAGCAACCTCTTGAAGAGAAAATTTTTATCATTGCCACGAAAATGTATGGAGCTTCTAATGTTGAATTTTTACCAAAAGCTCGAGAGAAGATTGATACTTACACAAAGCAAGTATGTAAGCCTCATCTGAAACTCTTAATATTAAGTTTCTGATAGACAAGAAGATGGATGAGTTAGGTGTAGTCCGGTGTGAATTTCACAATGCATGGTTTGTAACACCTTGCCACCAAGATAAAACATGCACACGTCAGGGTTGTGAGTGGCACTATAAAGATGGTCGAATCATGGATTTGATCAGACAATAGTGCAAGGGTTGGCAGTGAGTTTTGTGGACTAGCTGTCCTCCATCTAGTCTTATCCATCCAGAAACAAACAAGGCTCGTTTTTTTAGATTTGTATGAAACACTGAACCAAATGCAAGAATGACAACTTGCCTATTTTTTAAAGCTATGCTAAAATAAGGTAACTTCTTGTAACATTCACAGAAATTAAACCAAAATTCCTCTCCCTCATCAATTTAGGTCCCAAATCCTTCCCATGATGAAAGTTTGTGCTGTAGTTTTTTTACAACAATTATAAAATGTAATACTATTACTACTAGTAGATCTATAACATAACTATTGTATGAATAAATATTTTGCATTCATGGTACTTGTAAGTATTAGAAAGTAACACAGTGGTAAAATTTGTCTCGTCCGTTTCCTGACCAGGAGAGTGTTACTATGTCTTTTCACTTGTTGTTTTTCTGACAGTAGAAGTTGTTTATTTTTAATTTTTGAGCAAAGCTACACGAGGGCTATCTGCACTAACCGTCCCTAATTCAGCAGTGTAAGACTAGAGGGAACACAGCTAGTCATCACCACCCACTGCCAACTCTTGGGCTACTCTTTTACCAACGAATAGTGGGATTGACCATCACCTTGTAATGCCCCCACGGCTGAAAGGGCGAGCACGTTTGGTGCAACAGGAATTCAAACCCGCGATCCTTACATTGTGAATTGAATGCTTTAACCACCTAGGCAGGTCGTGCCCAACATTGCAAGTACCTATCCAAGTTGTATGAAACTTAGAACCACCTTTCTGAATACTTTAAACAGTTTTTTGAAAACAATTTGAAAATACGTCCTATAGCCTGGTTTCCAGTACTTTAAATGTTCCATTTTCAATTAGTTAATAATCATTAGAACCATACTTTTCATACTTGATTTTAATGTATGAAGTAGTAGCCACTTTTGATTATAAATCGTTTAAAAACAATTGCTGTAGAAACTGATAGAGCTTTATTGGTGACCTAAGACCTGATTTTTACAAATATTGTCAGGTCACACTAAGTAACAATATTTTTGGTCAAAATTACTTTGTATAATAACCTACTGTCTTTCTAATAAATAAGATTCTTCACTTGTGTGAGTTGTTTGAATGTGGTACATTTGATAATCAATAAATTTTTGTGATCAACAAACGGCTTTTTTGCTGTTTGTGCGTACCTCTCAAAATACGAGGATTGAGTCAGTGAACAATATATTTGACACCACTTAGGTTCAGTGTAAATTGCTGTCTAAACACATTGTAGTCAGAATCACAGGATACACTTGACAATTTTCATACTCAGTAATTTACTGAGTCGTGTTTACATCAAAAGATGTGTTATATCTCAGTTAAATTACAAGATTTCATTACTTTTGTGGAAATAAATTGTGTTGTGTATTTGAATGGAACTCCCTTAACACAAGACACATTTTTAAATATGTGCATTATGTACAAAATAACCAAAAGAACAAGTCAAATCATTCATAAGTCACTGTACCCAACATTCCCTTGTCTCCATTCTGTGAGATTTCATCGCTTGGCACATTTGTTTATAATCTGTATTAATTAGTTATTATTGAAACTTTTATCAAAAAAGCTAAATGCAGATAAAAACTAAAATTCAAAATGGAACTCGATGTCAATCATGAATTTAAAAAAATCTGATTAGAGATGTCCACTGCCATATATCAGTACACCAGAGAAATTAAAACATAATGTATATTATATCATCAGTTGGATACATTGTTGTTAATGGCAAGTCTAGCCATATTGAAGATAGTTTCAATTAATTTATGGATAAGAAATCATCAGTGAGAGTAAATTTGATTATTGTTCTTTATTTGCTGATAAATATTAATTAATTAATTAATTTTATTAACACTTGCATGTTTTAGGGTCTGAATGACCTTCCCGTATGTATGGCCAAGACTCATTTGTCACTGACAGGTGATCCTACCATCAAAGGTGCACCTTCTGGATTCACACTGTCTATCACAGACGTAGGAGCCAGCGTTGGAGCAGGGTTCATTTATCCTTGGGTCGGAAAGGTAAGTCAGCTTAAGAAAAACAAACCACACTGACCATTGACCACTACCACTGAAACTAATGTTGTGGTTGAAAGTGGAAAACCTGTATAGGAGGTTGGGAAATAACATTTTAAAAATGTGTACTTTGTAGTTTTATGTTCTTGAGTTTACTAAAAACATTATTACCTATATATCAATTGCTTAACTTACCTTAAAACATTTTGTACTGTTTTCACGTAATAAAACGTATGCTATCAACTATGTACAGCTTGGTCCAATCACAAAGTGCCATACAATGGTAATTATGCTATAATTAAATGTTAGTAGATTTATGCTCGTGTTCTGGACAATGTAGTAACTCTACACAAGCACTCCTAAAGTGTCTCTCTAAAGTATTGTTTAGTGTTAGAACGTTGATGGTTATAGAATCAATTATATTTCAGTGATATATTGACAGCTTCGCTTCAGTGTTAGGCAGGTTTAAACCACTTCTTTTGTTAGTATGTTGTAAACTACTTGGGAAATTGAAATTATAGCTTAGTATAGGAATTATCTAACTTGCATATCATTTGTACTTATTTAACCTGTTATGTTTATGACTAAAACGTTTGTTCTGTTATAAGTAGAAACTGGATTACTTTTGTCAATTACACTATAACACAATTTTGTTCCTGGATGGTATACGTTATTTCTTAATTGCTTATGTTCTAAAAGTACAGAAAATGGCCATAATTCCCTTCAAACTTTGCTTTTCTGACTTGGATAATGAAATTTAGAAATTAATCTATTTTATATGTAAAAATGGGCAAATTTGCACATTTTCATTTACATAAGGTCTGAATAAAACAACATATGAATCAATATTTACATGTATTTATACTAAAGTTATACAAAAATGTTTAAAAGTGAGTAGGTTTTCGAGATTTGTGACTGTAATGTAAATCACTTTCATGTATCAGTCCACAAATATAGTCTCCTATCATGTTTTCCTTATACCCTCCCAGGTCACAAAAGCAAAGTTTGAAGAGAAAAATAAGTCTTTTTCATTTACTTTAATCATAAGTAATTGAGAAACAACACTTTCTGTCCAGGAACAAGAAAAAGTAAAAATTTTATTACATAGTGTTTTTTTATTGTTTCAAATAACTTCCATTAATGGCTAATTCTTTAAGTATGTTTTAACCATTTTAAACCATCATGCAGAGATGTAAAACGTGTGTTAATATAAGATAGAGATTAGCAGATTTACAATGTGATATCGTGGTCTAGATGTGTTTATGACAGAAGGTTCTAGTTAGCATCTGATTGTATTCATTGTTCTGATAAGTATTTGGTACAACCATGATAAATGCTTGTAATGATCTATTCCTAATCTTCTAATTGATAACAAAAGTGTGTATTTTTAAATCATTGTTGGTTCTATGCTAGAAATTCTTTAATTTCCTGAAAACATTGTTGAAAGTTCAATAATTATCCTGGAAATTTTTCATCCAAGTATTGTGGGATCCTGTATGTATCCCTGGTATACAAGATTGATCACCTGTAAAAGGTGAAGGAGCAGTTACTCTGTATTTGTTACTTATCAGCAATGTCATGGCTATTGCTGTAGTGGTATTTAGATAGAACAACTTGGTCTGCCACATTCCATGGTGTATTAGTATTTATTAGGAATTCTTCCCACCTCCCCTTTGAATTATACTTCTAAAAATACAGAAGTCTGTGAAGTACATGTAACTGTTGACAATTATTGAGGGTTCCACTACCTGTTTTGAACTTCTCACAAAGTAACTTAAAGATGGCGTTTTCTGTCAACTCTGAAAAGGTCATTCCACAGAACCTATTTCACCTACAGTTGTTAAGACTGAAAGTATGAGAATTTTTATATTGATAACTAAATAAAGTTTACAAAATTATTTCACGTGCTCTACCCTTTGAAGAATGATTTGATTTATTCTTTTTTCACTTTATAATAGTTTTAATTCCCAACTCTATATGTAAAACATACTTTTACGGAGTATCCAAGATTGTTTTAAAGTTAATGTTCATAACATATTAACTAATTTTCTGATGACCTGCTGTGATTCTTTGCTCATATTTGTTTGACATAACATGAATGTAATTAGAATTCTCTACTGCTTGATCAGATATAAAATTAGCTACTAGGAGTTATGTAATCACAATTCACTCACAAACTTTGTTTTTCATTGTAATTATTGTACAGTTAATAGCCATATACTTGTGGGTTCTTGCTGGCCAGTGTTTGTCCAGAATTGTACTATACAACGTTTTTAACAATTACTGATAGAATTGGCCTAATTCTTTTGTTTTTGTTTTCTTTACCAGCTTCAAACCATTCCTAGCTTACCTGTTCGACCTGCATTCTATGACATGGAAATAGATGAGGATCACAAGGATGTAAAAGGATTTTTTTAACATTTAAGAATATTGGATTTAGTTGAGTAATGACTACAATCAGGCGTGTAATTGTGACAGAGCCAGGTTTTCCTGCCATTTGTTCACAAGTAACTTGAGAAAATAGTTGTCAACACAGTAAATAAGGAATGTCTTAGTTGTTGCACATCTGTTACAAATTACCATAGTTACAAGGGAAACTTTTATGGACAATATAAATTTGTGGTTCCTTTTTGTTTTCTATCTCTTGCTCTGTCCATATATAGCTTGGTTCTTGTACTTTCTTTCTTAAAAATTCCAATGGAATTGTTTGTATAATGAATTACATATAATAATGGAATATTTCAACCATTAGAAAATTTTCAGTCAATGTCCGGTTCTATCTTGTTGCAACATAAGTAACTTCATCTACTAGATGGTAGGAAGACTCAGAGGGTGTTCTTTAAAACTGAAAGAAATCTGTAAGTATAACTTCATCTGGTTGTCAGTATCCTTGGGTGTAAATTACTTTTACTTTGTTATGGCATTCCAAATTATTGTACAAGATGCATTTTGTTGTCTTGAGTTTAAATTCCAGTCAGAAAAAATAAGTAAAAGGCTTTGTATTAGCATATATTATATAATGAATATAAAGTGTTGTTACATGTGACAAGAAATGGATTACATAAATATATATGGAGTGCAATTTAAAGCCAGCTAAACTGGTAAAATGTCCTTACAGTAGAAGTACTCGCATATAACAACTGTGCCACTAAACCATTTCATGAAAATTCTCATTGCCATGACCACATACAGGTCTTTCCTAAGGCACTGTGGTTAGAGGTTTGAGCTACCATGCAGGAGTATTCCCATATTTTACTTGCCCCAAATGCCCAATAATGAAGAATTAAAACATTTTGTTTTGTATTGCTTGTATGAAAATAAACCTGTCATTGGAAGAGGGTTCTTTATCTCTGAAGATGCTAATGAAAGAACAAGTTCTAAGTTGTTGTATGATGTTCTCATTCAAATGTTGAATTGGTTTTTTTGTAATATGGCTGTAAGTTTCTTGTTCCTTGTGATGAAAATAAATGCTTTTATAATAGTTTAAGTTAAGCATGAGCCAGAAGCAAGGACTGTTAGACAGAATGTTAATTTTGTGGTTTATATGTATTATCTTACAAAAAACTTATCTTACTGGGAAGCACTGCTTTACCAGTTTTGTTTGATTCGAAGTACACAATGTTTTGTTTTTTTTTAATTTTCAATAATTGTTGTTTCTGGAAGTTTTTTGTTTTCACATTTTTAATTCATCACTTATGTTTCACCTAAGTGTGATTATACAAGATTCACTCATATTAATGAGTGGTGATAAAAAGGGCTTTAACTAAAATATGTAACTACTGTAGCCAGTGCAACTCTGACTGTTGGTGTACACTATGTACATTGTCATAAGTAATAACGTAACTACTGTAGCCAGTGCAACTCTGACTGTTGGTGTACACTATGTACATTGTCATAAGTAATAACGTAACTACTGTAGCCAGTGCAACTCTGACTGTTGGTGTACACTATGTACATTGTCATAAGTAATGACGTAACTACTGTAGCCAGTGCAACTCTGACTGTTGGTGTACACTATGTACATTGTCATAAGTAATAACGTAACTACTGTAGCCAGTGCAACTCTGACTGTTGGTGTACACTATGTACATTGTCATAAGTAATGACGTAACTACTGTAGCCAGTGCAACTCTGACTGTTGGTGTACACTATGTACATTGTCATAAGTAATAACGTAACTACTGTAGCCAGTGCAACTCTGACTGTTGGTGTACACTATGTACATTGTCATAAGTAATGACGTAACTACTGTAGCCAGTGCAACTCTGACTGTTGGTGTACACTATGTTCATTGTCATAAGTAATAACGTAACTACTGTAGCCAGTGCAACTCTGACTGTTGGTGTACACTATGTACATTGTCATAAGTAATAACGTAACTACTGTAGCCAGTGCAACTCTGACTGTTGGTGTACACTATGTACATTGTCATAAGTAATAACGTAACTACTGTAGCCAGTGCAACTCTGACTGTTGGTGTACACTATGTACATTGTCATAAGTAATGACGTAACTACTGTAGCCAGTGCAACTCTGACTGTTGGTGTACACTATGTACATTGTCATAAGTAATAACGTAACTACTGTAGCCAGTGCAACTCTGACTGTTGGTGTACACTATGTACATTGTCATAAGTAATGACGTAACTACTGTAGCCAGTGCAACTCTGACTGTTGGTGTACACTATGTACATTGTCATAAGTAATAACGTAACTACTGTAGCCAGTGCAACTCTGACTGTTGGTGTACACTATGTACATTGTCATAAGTAATGACGTAACTACTGTAGCCAGTGCAACTCTGACTGTTGGTGTACACTATGTTCATTGTCATAAGTAATAACGTAACTACTGTAGCCAGTGCAACTCTGACTGTTGGTGTACACTATGTACATTGTCATAAGTAATAACGTAACTACTGTAGCCAGTGCAACTCTGACTGTTGGTGTACACTATGTACATTGTCATAAGTAATAACGTAACTACTGTAGCCAGTGCAACTCTGACTGTTGGTGTACACTATGTACATTGTCATAAGTAATATTCTTCATGACCATTAAGCCTAAAAGTAAAAGTTTTAAATGTTTGTATAGGTTATTCACAGAAAGGACAGTTAATACTCCATCAGTTTGTCTACACAACCTTATTTTAAATACTGTATTCATTTATGGATTGTTTCATGTAACAAGAAAACAAAATGCAAGATTGAAATCACATCTGAGGTGCAGGGTTTTGCAAAATTCACCAAAAAAAACCAGTTTGAAAGAGCTTTCTTCCATTTACTGCGAGTTAAATGTATAAATATTGCAAAAATTGCCCTCTAGAGCTGGTGCAGGAGTTTTGGTTACATACATAGATACTCACATGCAAACTACATCTATTGAAGAAAGAAGATAGTCAAATCCTACTATTCAAAGAGTTGGTGACAGGTAGTGTGGACAAGCTTTCCTCTCTCTGGTCTGTTTCTTTTAAAATTAGTAGCTTTGTGTGAAAACTCAACCCAAATAATCCAACTTTCACCCTGCACTAAGAGTAGTGGGTTTGGTCCCTAACAGATATTCTAACTCAAATAAAATTGAAGTATTTGAAACAGCTATTACTACACTCATTATTATAAGGTGGAAGTGAAGCAATTTCCAAATTTACTCTTTGATATAAGATGCAGTCTTTCCATGGGTCAGCAGTAAGTCTAGGCTATACATTTAAAATATATTGAGGATAAGATGCAGTCTTTCCATGGGTCAGCAGTAAGTCTAGGCTATACATTTAAAATATATTGAGGAGCTATGCCAGATGTGTAGGTATAGCACAGGTAGTCAGTTATTTTCCTCTGTGCTAGAGAGCCCTGCATAGCCATGTGGTTATGATACTCGACTCGCAACCTGAGGGTCAAAGGTTTGAATCCCTGTCCTATGAAACATGCTTGCCCTTTCAGCCATTTAGGGAATTATAATGTGATGATTAGTCCCACTATCCATGGATAAATGAATAGCCCAAGTAGTTATGATGACTAGCTGCCTTCTGTCTTTTGCTCCTAAATTAGGGACAGCTAGTGTTCAGGGAGCTTTGCATGAGATTCAAAACAAGTAAAATTTTCTTTCAAAGTATAAAAACCACATTATAAATACTTTAGAGACCTTAATATAAATTTCTGCCCATTTGAAAGCAGTAGCAAAAGATGCCTATAAAACAGTGTTAAAATTAACACTAAAGTTTAAAAGAAGTTATTTACCACTCATAACCAATAACTGTAGAATGTACAACTATATAGATCATGGATAACCTGAATGAAAGATTTGAACACTGTTAATATAATCATCATGAGGTTCACAAAACCCAAATTATTATCCATAACCCAATATTTGACTTAAGTTATTTTGGTAGTGTTGCTTACAAGTGCTGATAGAGGACAATGAATAATGATAGTACGATAAATAATACATATGTTATATTATTTTTGTTGGGCTTTATATTATAAAACAAATTTCCATAAAATATATCAGTTACACTAACCTTCTTGTTAGTGAGTACTGGAACATAATTGACATGTTTATATGTGTTGACTACTTTCCTTGTTGTTGTTACTGCAATGCTCACACTATTATATGTCAATTTGCTTTTATTATTGAAATGTTGCCTAAGAAAAAATCAAAATATTTGCTATCAGTTGTCTAAATGTACTTATGCAGTTTATTAAAGAAATTAATAAAAGTCTTGTATTAATGTTGTCATTATAGTGTGTTCATGAGGTATCAAACCACAGAAATAATATGGATTACACAGCTATTATCATGAACTCGTAGTTTTGTATTAAACTCTTCCAAAACACAATAATTTTGTTATTAGCCTTTAAATATGTGAGGGTTAGGTGTGTGTCTACTTTATGTCATTGTGTGCCTTATAGGGTAGTGGGTTTGAATCAAATGCTCAACGTTCCTGCTGTGAGGACGTTATAGAGTGAGCATCAGTTGCACTATTGGCAGTGGGTGCTGCCTCTCCTAACTTAGGGCGCAGATGGCCTTTGTGCAACATTGCACAAAATTCAAACCAAACCCAGTGGTTACCATGCTGGAATTTGAATTTGAAGTTGCATGGTTCGTATCCCTTTACCACAAAAAAGTTTTTTTTTTAAATCACGCTCCACTGTTTGAAGTGGGGCCACATTAAGAGAGTGACGGTCACATCTCGCCATTTGGCTTGTTAATAATTGGCGGTAAGTGATGCTAACTATCAGCCTTGTGCGACAGTTAGCACGCAAACAAACAATTAAATAACATATTATGGCAACTTTAGTACACCCTAAGCGTTAGCTAAAAATCATATCACCCCTACTCCGTAGCCCAGGTCTTACCGAACGTTGTTTATTGTACCACTCTCACGTACATTCTTACTAAATGTTGTGACCCACAAGCTAAGGCGATCCACACCAAGTCTTACTGCTCAGGTTTATGTTCCATCTAGTTATAATGAATGCTGAAATCCCCTCACAGTGACAGAATAGCAAGTTCGAATCTTTATAACCTTAAGATTCTAGGTCAGCTTCCGGTCAGTTACCTCTTCCTTTCTTTGTGAACCTGACTATGACCGAAGAAGGTCGAAACGTTGTTCGCTCCTCTACGTAAAAAATTTTCTCAACCCAAACTAGTCGTGTTTACATATATATATATTATACTCTAGAAAGTTATAAAATAAGAGGACCCGCGATCGAATCCCAATCAACGCAGAAGTAGCACTTCTCCAACGTTCTCTAAAGAGGACAGCAGATTGTCATTTAAAAACTTAGAACAATATACGTACTAGTCAGTAATTATCATTTGTTAATAATTACACTTGAGTTATCAAATCACGAAGATTTGTATCCGACCACCGTAATCTTATCGTAATTACAAGTTTTAAAAGAATAAATTTGTAACTGAAACATTTCATATTTTGGTCAGTGCCGACATAAATGTTATTTTATGAATCGCATTAGTAAATCAAATCTCCGAGTTCCTGGAAAATATCCACAATACTGTTTACAAATTCGAAGATGCGTTCAGGGATTTCGCTGTCCATTAAAGACAAGAAAAACTCTAAATTAACTTAGATTATTCTTAATAGTTCTAAACACGTGATTATCTAATCGAACATTTCTTTATAATAACGGTTCAATCTGACTTTGTATCATTACAATACAGTGTTATCAGTATTGTATTGTTCACGATACATGTGTAGTTTCTAACTCCATTGTATCAACAATATAAATTCGTTGCTGGAACATATTTTTGTAACAAGCGCCACTTAAAGAATTTGTACTACAAGGAAAGTGTTCCTACTGTAACCTCGCATGCGAGTTTCAGAATTGTGACACAAAAGAACTGTCATAGATTAAAACAAAATCTCTGTTAAAACCAGTTTTACATACAATGTAATAATTATAAGATAATTAATTACATGCTTAAAGTACATACTCGCGTGACGTCAAGTTCTCAAGAAGCTGAGAAGTAATGTGAGGGTCCACGTGTACCGTTGCACGGCCCAGGGGAGTTTTATGGTGTAATATGACGTGCGTATGGCTGGTACACTTCCTACCGCCCACGATTCCTTATAAAAATAGCTAAATATGGCTGTATAGGAACGTGTTTATGCATCATTATATTATCTTGATAAAGCATAGCTTTCTCAAGTACGCTCTAAAAACTTATTACACCCAGCACGTGTCTGTGATATTTAACTTTGCTTTAAGTAAAGAGTGAGGTACGAAAACGACTTCCAGCCTACTTTGATTTCAGCCATTGTCAATTAAGAGTTGACTATTTTTGTCGGATTACATTATGATCAGAGAATAGGGTTAACAAGTATCATGTTTATAGTTGTAGTCACAGTTCATATTATTCGCAATGTTATGTTTGGTTATAGTGAAAATTTCTCCCCGAGTGTTATGGTCGTGTTCACGGTGGGCGATTCTCCTTGGTGTACCACCTGTATTTGTGACGTTCAGTTAATGTCTTTATGTGACGTTCAGTTAATGTCTTTACATCCCACATTGACCATGACTGAAACACATCGATTTATCTTACTGAAACTCAAAGGTCATTATTTTTTGAAATGACACCACTCGTATCTTTCAATGTTAGTAATTGTTCACAATAAATTATAATCTCTCCTCGCTTAACAATGGTAGATATACAGAACATCACACCAAACAAGGTTGGTGGTCGTACAGTGACATGATGTATCGTAGTTTAACACTGCGATAAGTACAATTATGTTCAAAGGGCAACAAATGGATCTGTACGAGACACTATTGATTTCTTTTATCAGTGTTTTATCAATCTGTTTTCGACTTTTTAGGTTTACCAGATTTGATAAAACATTTAATGTAGCGAGATTATTTTAAAGTACGTCTTTACACGTTTGTATATGTACCATAAAACATGGCGGTTAGGGTTTGGTTTGTTTTGAATGTCGCGCAAAGCTACTCGAGGGCTATCCGCGCTGGTCGTCCCTAATTTAGCAGTGTAAGACTAGAGGGAAGGTAGCTAGTCATGACCACCCACAGCCAACTCTTGGGCGAGCCTTTTACCAACGAATAGTGGGATTGATCGTGCCATTATAACGCCCCCACGGCTGTCGTGATTTCCCACCTGCTGTAGCTCTGACCGTGTTAATACAAACTACCACGTATTTTCAGTGGAAGTGTTCTACTGAACCCTAACTTCACATATAAACATTCCAAGGAAATTCAGTAATGAAAAAATGAACGATATATAAAATAGCCATTGTTTTATTCAATTTCTTCCTATTTTTCGTTTTTGCAGAAAACGAACGGTAATTTTATTTGGTAGAAATACACTGATTTGGTGTATTGACAGATCTTTAAAACATCCAATTAGGAGTCTCATTTGGTGTAAATATAAACTACATGTCCAATGTTATTCAACAAAAACCGCTCAGTTTTTTTACCAAACCTTCGTGCACGCCTACGCAAAAAATAACGTGAGCTCGCAGCCTAAAATGTTTCACTTCACCTGCTTTCCGTATTTTGTCAGTTCAATTACAGACGGCCGAAGCTATTCGACTGTTTGTTTTGAATTTCGCACAAAGCTACTCGAGGGCTATCTGTGCTAGCCGTCTCTAATTTAGCAGTGTTAGACTTGAAGGAAGGCAGCTAGTCATCACCACCCACCGCCGACTCTTGGGCTACTCTTTTACCAACGAACAGTGGGATTAACTGTCACATTATAACGCTCCCACGGGCGAGCATGTTTGGTGCGGCGGAGATTCAAACCCGCGACCCTCAGATTATCAAACGCCTTAACCCACCCGACCATGCCGGGCCATGAAAGTGCTTGCAAATACATAAGAATTGGTTAGGCCAAGCAAATTAAATTATCAATTTCTACATCATGTTTTCTAAACGATCATGCACGTGGACAGGTATTGTTAAATGGCAACTTTTAAACAAAAATATGATAAATTTTATGAAAATCTACTAAGTAAAGGCCGTTTAGCGGCAAGTGATATTAGCTTAAACAGCGTAAATAAGAATGCTTTATACGGTTGTACACATTGCACGCAGATCGTAACAATGAGCTGTTATTCTAACTTCCATGGGGTTACTGTAAAGGGGCTCGACACAGACTTGTGATTAAGGCCCACTCGACTCGTAGTTTGAGGGTCGCAGGTTCGAATCCCTGTCACACCAAACATGTCCCTTCAGTCGTAGGGGGCGTTAAATTGTGACGATCAATCCCACTATTCGTTGATAAAAGAGCAGTCCAAAGGTTGGCGGTAGGTGTTGATGACTAGCTGCCTTCCCTCTAGTTTTACACCGCTAAATTAGAGACAGCTAGCGCAGATAGCCCTCGGGTAGTTTTGCCCGAAATTCAAACAAACCAAATACTGTCTTAGATAGGAACAAGCACCACCTATATCTCAAAGAATCTGATTGGTTCTTTAAAGCAAAAGTCTGTTATAAATGATAATGTCGCAATCATAAAGCTAATGTTTGTTACTACCAAGCATTACTTTTTTGCTGTGGTTTGTTGGTATGTACTGACACAAAAAGCATGATATCTAATCAAAAACACTTCAGATGTGAACTAGTGGTGCGGTCAACAAACATTGAGCATAGAAATTAAATTGAAAAATTAGGGTACACTTATAGCATTGATGAGCAAATATTTGTTCATTCGTTAGCTAGGCTTAATTTGCAATCACCCGCCCAAGTTCAACAAAAAATGCAGCCTGGCTAATAATAAACGAATATTCGGTTTAAAAGTTATGAACGCTATGTAAATACAGCTACTGGTTTACTTTGTGCGCCAATTCTGATTTCCTTTAAGTCACGTGCTTCTTTTGTTGTTGTTTTTTTGGGCCGAAGTTTTTTTTTCCACATCTGAGATGTTTTTAACTAGATCTAAATTATCTAAATTATATTCAACGACTGATCCACAAAATTAACATGGTAAACATTAAATGAACTTACTGGGCATCTCATGATGACAAGATTGGTTGGTTAGTTTGGTGTTTTATGGTACAAAGGAGCTAGGCCATCTGCGTCTGATGACAAGAAACTCACTTGAAGTGAAGATGTATTTTAAAGAGAGTTCGTATGGGTATCCAAACTTTAACTGAAATTAAGAACAGAATAACGTTTCGACCAGCTCAGCCGTGGGAGCTTTATATGTAACAGTCAGTCGCACTATTCGTTGGGAAAAGAGCAGCCCAAGAGTTGGCGGTGAGTGGTGATGACTAGCTGCCTTCCCTCTAGTCTTACACTACAAAATTAGGGACGGCTAGCCCTTGTGGAGCTTTGCGCGACATTCAAAAAACAGACCTGCTCAGGTCATCTTCAAGTTTACAAAGAAAGTTTTCAAACTAGTAAGATAAAAGTAAAATACGTAATATGGCTTGATTTCTTAAATCTATTTGAAAATAAACTCATAGTTGTAAAACAAAAATTTAGAGAAAATTATATAAGTGTAAGAATTTGTTGGCTTTTATGTATCACTTTTCACGTACTTGTTTACTGTTACTGGACTATGTGCATTTTCTTGCAACTGAATAAAACGTATTTATTTGTTTATTCTTGTTTTTCTTCCTTTGTTGTATTGAAAAACCTTGGCAAGTTGTTTTTATTTCATGATCGTATAAATGAAAACATTATTTCATCACGTAACTCTTAACATATATTTAGACTTTTGAAAATGATACAAAGCTTGTCGGTTGCTTTACTATTCCTAATCTGCACTTCGTTAGGGTTAGTAACAGTTGCTAATTCCCACTTCATTAGGGTTAGTAACAGGTACTTTACTCTCCCTAATCCACACATCGCTGGGTTAGTAACACTCACTTTACTATCCCTAATCCGCACTTCGTTAGGTTTAGTAACAGTCGCTAATTCCCACACTGTTAGGGTTAGTAAGACTCACTTTACTCTTCCTAATCCGCACTTCGCTAGGTTTAGTAACAGTTGCTAATTCCCACACTGTTAGGGTTAGTAAGACTCACTTTACTATCCCTAATCCACATTTCGTTAGGTTTAGTAAAGGAATCGGAAACATTTGGTTTCGTAGAGAATTACACAAAACTTTTATAATATTTTATGGCAAGAAAAACTTTCTAAACCTTTTCCTTTAACAGCTTATTTCATATGGTAACGACTGAACCGTCTTTCTTATCCTCTGTTAGTGTCATCTTTCGTGGTAACAGTTAAACTAGTACTCTGAGAACACTCAAAGAACCCATATTCAATCAAACGTCGGTGAATATGTTAAGTAACACATTTGTCTGTGCAAGTAGTAACTTATATGAAAAGAACTGCACATTTAAAAGTTAATTTGGTGAAAATGATTCGTTTTGTAACGTGGTTTGTTTGTTTCATCAGTCTGGTAGCATCGACTTCGTATTGTGTTGTCAGTAACCAGCTTTCCTGACAAAGACTTTTGCTTCCTGTCCTTTGTTATCTTTCTATACAGAACATTCAGGCCTGGCATAGCTTGGTGGTTAAGGTACTCGGACTCGTAATCTGAGGCTCGCGGGTTCGAATTCCTGTCACACTAAACATGGTTGCCCTTTCAGCCATTGGGGCGTTATAATGTAACAGTCAATCCCACTTCTTGTTGGTAAAAGAGTTGGCGGCGGGTGGTGATGACTAGCTGCTTTCCCTCTAGTCTTACACTGCAAAATTAGGGACGGCTACCGCAGATAGCCCTCGTGTAGCTTTGCGCAGCATTTTCTCTGAACAGCAGTTCATAATTAGGGACCGCGGCAAAACAAAGAAATAAACATGTCTCTTTTGGCCTTTATTTTTATTTTCTTAACTAGATGACTGATCACTAGGGGTGTTCAAAGCACGAAGGCGGCACCACGTAATGACAAGTACTATATATATCTATATTTCCGTGATGCTTTGCGATTCAAACTTGTCACTAGGTTACAAGAAGATACAAGAGAATTTACCCAACTCCAATAATTCAAACTGTATAAGCAACACATCCACATATGGCGTAAAACAACTAATCCACTTGTAGCTAATACACACACAAGGCACTTCAAATGCATGCTACACAACGTTTGGTTATTGTTCTGCCCACCAATGGTATCGAAACCCGTTTGTTTTTTTTAACGTTCTAAGTCTGTAGACTTACCGCTGAGCCGCTAGAGGGTCCTATAGAATGAATGTTTTGTTTGTGTTTGAGCACAAAGCTGTGCAATGGGCTATATGTGTTCTTCTCACCACGGGTTACTTGTTTTTTTGTTTGGATTTAAATTGCTGGTTGGTAAATATTTTACTCGCCTAAATTAAACACGAGATAGATTTAACACTCTTTACGTCAAACTTTACGTACATTAAGAAAAGCACGATCTGATATATTTGCGAAACACGTTGTGACTACAATTCCTGATTATTAACACACGGTGCTGTACTCCATGGAGCTCAGATTCCGTAATTCGCGTTCCACTGCCGCCAAACAATAAAATATCGCGCTCGGAACTTTACGACTGTGGAGGCGTTATAAAAGTGACAGTCAAACGCGCTGTTTACTGTGAAAACAATGTCCCAAAAGTTATGGGTAGATGATATCAACAAGATGTCTTTCTCTTCGATATCACTCTAAAATCATGGATAGCACAAACAGCTCTTAAGTAACTGTGCGAAATCCAACAAACAATCTTTAATGAAGTAATGTCACCTTTAACGAAGTGGTATAAATTTCAGAAGGATAAAATAATGTTTACTAAAATAATAAAATATTTAGCAGGACAGAACAGCCTTTACTAGGGTAATGTAATCTTTACCAGGTTAGTATAACATTTAGTACAATAAGAAAGCCTTTATTCAGGTAATGTAATCTTTACCAGGTTAGTATAACATTTAGTACAATAAGAAAGACTTTATTCAGGTAATGTAATCTTTACCAGGTTAGTATAACATTTAGTACAATAAGAAAGACTTTATTCAGGTAATGTAATCTTTACCAGGTTAGTATAACATTTAGTACAATAAGAAAGACTTTATTCAGGTAATGTAATCTTTACCAGGTTAGTATAACATTTAGTACAATAAGAAAGCCTTTATTCAGGTAATGTAATCTTTACCAGGTTAGTATAACATTTAGTACAATAAGAAAGACTTTATTCAGGTAATGTAATCTTTACCAGGTTAGTATAACATTTAGTACAATAAGAAAGACTTTATTCAGGTAATGTAATCTTTACCAGGTTAGTATAACATTTAGTACAATAAGAAAGCCTTTATTCAGGTAATGTAATCTTTACCAGGTTAGTATAACATTTAGTACAATAAGAAAGACTTTATTCAGGTAATGTAATCTTTACCAGGTTAGTATAACATTTAGTACAATAAGAAAGACTTTATTCAGGTAATGTAATCTTTACCAGGTTAGTATAACATTTAGTACAATAAGAAAGACTTTATTCAGGTAATGTAATCTTTACCAGGTTAGTATAACATTTAGTACAATAAGAAAGACTTTATTCAGGTAATGTAATCTTTAGTAGGTTAGTATAACATTTAGTACAATAAGAAAGACTTTATTCAGGTAATGTAATCTTTACCAGGTTAGTATAACATTTAGTACAATAAGAAAGACTTTATTCAGGTAATGTAATCTTTACCAGGTTAGTATAACATTTAGTACAATAAGAAAACCTTTATTCAGGTAATGTAATCTTTAGTAGGTTAGTATAACATTTAGTACAATAAGAAAACCTTTATTCAGGTAATGTAATCTTTACCAGGTTAGTATAACATTTAGTACAATAAGAAAGACTTTATTCAGGTAATGTAATCTTTACCAGGTTAGTATAACATTTAGTACAATAAGAAAGCCTTTATTCAGGTAATGTAATCTTTACCAGGTTAGTATAACATTTAGTACAATAAGAAAGCCTTTATTCAGGTAGTGTAATCTTTACCAGGTTAGTAACAATACAATAAGAAAGACTTTATTCAGGTAATGTAATCTTTACCAGGTTAGTATAACATTTAGTACAATAAGAAAGACTTTATTCAGGTAATGTAATCTTTACCAGGTTAGTATAACATTTAGTACAATAAGAAAGACTTTATTCAGGTAATGTAATCTTTACCAGGTTAGTATAACATTTAGTACAATAAGAAAGCCTTTATTCAGGTAAGTAATCTTTCATAACATGGCAACCATAACATTCAGGTAATTTAACTATGACCATAATCCTAGTAATTTACTGGGACAGTATAACCTTTTGTAGGATAGAATAGGTAACTCATCATGGCAACCATAACACTTTTAACTATGACCACAAAACTAGTAACTCTTCGTCATGGCAACCACAACACTTTTAACTATGACCACAATCCTAGTAACTCCTCGCCATGGCAACCACAACACTTTTAACTATGACCACAAAACTAGTAACTCTTCGTCATGGCAACCACAACACTTTTAACTATGACCACAATCCTAGTAACTCCTCGCCATGGCAACCACAACACTTTTAACTATGACCACAAAACTAGTAACTCTTCGTCATGGCAACCACAACACTTTTAACTATGACCACAAAACTAGTAACTCTTCGTCATGGCAACCACAACACTTTTAACTATGACCACAAAACTAGTAACTCTTCGTCATGACAACCACAACACTTTTAACTATGACCACAATCCTAGTAACTCTTCTCATGGCAACCACAACACTTTTAACTATGACCACAAAACTAGTAACTTCTTGGCAACCGTCATGGCCACAAAACTAGTAACTCTTCGTCATGACAACCACAACACTTTTAACTATGACCACAATCCTAGTAACTCGCCATGGCAACCACAACACTTTTAACTATGACCACAAAACTAGTAACTCTTCGTCATGGCAACCACAACACTTTTAACTATGACCACAAAACTAGTAACTCTTCGTCATGGCAACCACAACACTTTTAACTATGACCACAATCCTAGTAACTCCTCGCCATGGCAACCACAACACTTTTAACTATGACCACAAAACTAGTAACTCTTCGTCATGGCAACCACAACACTTTTAACTATGACCACAAAACTAGTAACTCTTCGTCATGGCAACCACAACACTTTTAACTATGACCACAAAACTAGTAACTCTTCGTCATGGCAACCACAACACTTCGTTTAACTATGACCACAAAACTAGTAACTCTTCGTCATGGCAACCACGACACTTTTAACTATGACCATAAAACTAGTAACTCTTCGTCATGGCAGCCACAACACTTTTAACTATGACCACAAAACTAGTAACTCTTCGCCATGGCAACCACAACACTTTTAACTATGACCACAAAACTAGTAACTCTTCGTCATGGCAACCACAACACTTTTAACTATGACCACAAAACTAGTAACTCTTCGTCATGGCAACCACAACACTAGCAGCTCCTAAATACTTTGACCACAAGACAAGTAACTCCTCACCATGGCAACCACTACACTTTTAATTACGACCATAACACAAGTAACTCCTCACCATGGCAACCACAACACCAGCAGCTCCTGAATACGTTGATCACAAACCTAGTAGTTCCTCACAGCAGTAATTTAGAAACAAAAAGAAAACATGCTCAAAGTTCCACAGAATACAGTATTTGTTGATGAAGAACCCATTTTGAGATAAAGTTCGAAGATAGTTTGAATGGGTGATTCAATTCATCTTCAAACTTTAATTAAAGTAAAATAAGAAAATCAATAAGTGGTTAGTTTATCGTTATAAATTTTAGCTGTAAAACATATACAGGGTGTTCGGAAAGTCACTGTGCACTTATATATATATTAACAGACATGTTTCAATATAGAATACAGGAGGTAAATATGAATGACAATTTTAAACAATGTTGAAAGTGACCCCCGTTGACATCAATACAGGCTTGGATCCTTCTTATTTTGTTTCTAAACACCGCTATCAGTTGCTGGCTTGAAATAGACTGAATAGACACATGATTACAAAACTGCACAGTGACTTTCCAAACACCCTGTATTTATAAGGTGTGTTACTATAGGGTGTTTATTCAAACTGAAACTTTATTATATTGAACTCGAAACTCTTGTATTGGGATTTCACTCCAGATCTTAAGTTGGCTAATTTTATATAAACTTTTAATAAGCTACAGAAATTTCCGTTCTTTAAATAAGCTGTTTAAATGTGTTATATTGTGTCTCGATATTATTTTGTTAGTCGAATCTTATTACATTCAGGAGTTGTTTGTACTATACGTAGAATATGAAATGTTTTATCTTTAAGTTAGCTACATTTACACAGGTTGTTCTGTATTTAGATGAATCATATTTGTTTGAAGTAATTTCTTTGTATCTAAAGAGGTCTTATTGTGTGGAGGTAGGTCGTCTTCGATTTAGCTTACGTTTTGTTTAAATGAACCGTTTTGCGTTTGGAAGAATTGCTTTATATTAAAATGAAAGTTACTATATTCAATTGAATCGTGTTGTGCTGACGGAGCACCACTCTGACATCTGAAGCTGGATCTGAGAACTGTCAGTTCAAAAACTAAAAATATGCACATAAAAATAACTCAGTTAATTAACTCCCAGAGTTAAGTATATTCATCACAAAACTTTTAAAGTATCAGAAAATATTCTGGCTATTTGTGACCCCTTCCTCTATCTATGGCAGAAGTCCATCACATCGTCCAGAACACACACACACATTATGTCACTCTCCTTCAGGATCTGGCTTCAGACACCGTGCGACCGCTGTGGTCAGAAGCAGGTGTTAGAGAGTTAACATTTTAAAATGTTCTTCTCATACGTCACGTGGCTAGTAAAGCACAAAAAGCCAGGCATGAATAAGTGGTTAGGGCGCTTGACTGGTTCTTTGAGGGTCGCAGGTTCGAATCCTCGTTCCAACAAACACGCTCGCCCCTTATACGTTATAATGTTACGGTTAGTTCCACTGTTCGTTAGTAAAATGGTAGCCCAAATGTTGATGATGGGTGGTGGTGACTAGCTACCTCCCCTCTAGTTTTTCACTGCTAAATTATGGACAGCTAGTTCAGGCAGCCCTTGTGTAGCTTTGCGCAAAATATAAAGTAAAACACTTAACGAAATACATATTGCAATTGCATTACGCTTTTAAAACATACACATATTGAAGGCGTATTGTTTACATAATATACAAATATTATATCATTTATTATCATTTATTATCTATTTATGTTGACAGTATAGAATGTATGAAAGGTGCTGAAAAACAAGACTGGTGGTATTATAGTGCAGTTAGATATATTAAATAAATAAGATATACAATCTCAAACTTTAATATTAGTGACTTGTATTTAGTACACAGTTGTTTTGTTGGTCTTTGTGCTTAACTTATAGAAAGTTGAGCTGCGTGTTTTCTCTCGCTGTTAATGTGTATTCAGTTTAGCTTTAATAGTATAGTCTCAAATAATTAGTTTATGTGTATTCAGTTTAGCTTTAATAGTATAAAGAGTCTCAAATAATTAGTTTCATTTTTGAATTTAAAATGACTAATGGACTATAAACTGGAAACTACCCGGTGAGGTCTTAACTCACAGCTGACAAACTCGGACGGTGCTACACAATTTCACACTACACAACTGATATAAGTCCTCGCTGATGTTTGTGTCGATATATTCAGAGCATGATAATGCACCAGTTTTCAGAGAAAGCTTGTAGTAAATCCTGAGGTTATCCCGATACTCACCGTTTAAAATTGCACAACTGTACTCACCGTTTAAAATTGCACAACTCCTTAACATTCACTTGTGCAAAATATTTTTCTCCTGTTATTCCAGAAAAATGAAACCAGTGAATGTGAGAGAAGCCTCGAACGTTCTTCCAAATAAATTCTAAATACTGGATGCCTCTAGAATCTTGAGTGAGCGAGTGTGTGTGTGAAATTAATTGAGAGAAACAGGCTTTAAAGTGTTTCGTATGTAATTTTAAACTGTACCAAAGACGAATGAAAGATAAAGGTATTTACCGTAAAGTCAGAAACAACTGGTTTCAGTAGAAGGGCGTTGATAGCGCCCAATGCGAGATATAAGTTATGCACTCCACCTAAATATGTATGTATATACCCAATGACTTACAATATAATGTAATAATATATTATAATTTTTTTTAAAATAGGCATTGCACATTAAGACCATAAACACATATCATTACACATTAGTTAAATTGGTCATAACTTATCATCTTCACCTTACAAGTCGGCCCGGCATGGCCAAGCGCGTAAGGCGTGCGACTCATAATCCGAGGGTCGCGGGTTCGAGCCCGCGTCGCGCTAAACATGCTCGCCCTCCCAGCCGTGAGGGCGTTATAATGTGACGGTCAATCCCACTATTCGTTGGTAAAAGAGTAGCCCAAGAGTTGGCGGTGGGTGGTGATGACTAGCTGCCTTCCCTCTAGTCTTACACTGCTAAATTAGGGACGGCTAGCACAGATAGCTCTCGTGTAGCTTTGTGCGAAATTCCAAAACAAACAAACCCTACAAGTCGGCATTCACTGAGGGCGCATTGTACACACTACCACGAATAAGCGTTCAAGTATTTTTTTCGGACCTACAACGTGGTCTAGTGGTACGTTAACGAGGTTTATTCATAAGTAGTGAAGATTGTTGCTGTGTTATTTGAGAATTGTCGCGAAAATCCACACACACAAAAAAACTATATACCTATAGCCATCCCTGATTTACTGCTGGTATACTAGAGGGAAGGCAGTTAAAAATACTCGCCACCAACTCTTCGGCTACTCTTCACTGACCGAATAGTTGCATTTGATCTTCACTCTTATAGCGTACCCACGGTCAAAAAGTGTGGGGTGCACAGGACTCGCTAACAAGCAACCCTTGGATTCACAGTCTGGACACGCTACAATTCCCCATTGCAATTAAAGCAATCAAAAATAAACTTGTGTGGAAAAAAAAAAAAAAAACATTTTTTGTTATTTTGTTGTAAAATTATTGAATTTTCTAATGCATTAGCTAGATATTTTGTTTGTTTTTTAAGCACAAAGCTGAACAATGGGCTCTCTGTGCTAGGCCCAACACGGCATTATTGTAAGTCCTCAAAATTATCTCACAGCCAATTGTGGGAAGATATTAGCTGCAGCAATTTTTACAACGTACCACATATGCTTGTTAGTAATTTAAAAAAAACATATGTAGCACACACCCGTCCACCACAACCGTAACCAGTTTCTAGTTACACGTGTAACCACCAGTGAGCGTAATCCGTTTCATGGCGCGTGCATTGTTCGTTTTAATGCCACGATGAACAAACGTTGCTACAGAGTGGGCGACAAGCACTCAACGTATGAACGAATGAGATATGATTGTGATACATTTACGTAGTTCTAAAATCAATTTCTTTCTAAATTGCAAGCGCAATGGAAGATTTCCAGAATAGTTACCATATAACTTAAAGAGTTGTTAACATGAATCTTTGATTTGGTTATTTAAGAGACCTTTTCTCTAATACGACAATATTTAGCGAGTGTTTAATATTTTTGTCATGTGTTTTCGATATTTACCGGGGCATGATTCATAACAATTTTATTTTGTGTCTCTAAATATATACAGTGTACAATGAAGTGACATAATTTTGAGGGTGTCTGATCTAACCAGTTAGTGATAATCAGATACTTCTAGTTGATATTATTGATATATTAAAGAATGATTTGTTTTTTAAACCACGAGAGCGCTTAAATCATGTTCGTGTCTCGTATTATCACCGATACTTCATACATTTTTCCAATGCGTATGATAGTTGCCATAGTAACCCATCCCCACTCGCAACTTGCTGAGTCATAGGCAAATACATTGTCATGTTTCTGTGAGAAGGGAAAATCCTCTGAGAAAGAGAGCGCATGCGCAACTCGAGCTCGAGGCAATGTTTCACTTCAATCACGAGACGAGAACAAACTGACAAGCACGTGATAAGGGAACGGTTTGATACAGTCAACGAAACTCATCAGAACCCTCGTAATCAAGTTACTACAGTTATTAGTGTTAAGGAATTAACTCCCAGTTCTTCAATAAAAACGAGACAAAGGGAATACAGTAATTACTTTAGAAGAACATTTCAACGCGTATAAGTCTCCGGAAGGAAAGGTGATTCAACGTTCGAGACACTCACTGTAAGTACACGTTTGATCTGATCGTTTACGTAGTTTTTGTTGTCCCTGATACGTTTCTCTCATCAGGAAGTAAATCCTCCTCTCGGTAGTAACTCTGAGGATTTATAACACTAAACATCATTTTTCGATACTTGCGGTAAGCAACGTACGGACAGATAACTTAAAAGTAATAACGTGGATATTTCCACATTCTTTTACAGAATATTATATTTAAACAACACGAGTGGTTTGGCAACACTGTTATATACTATGTACATATATACGACTGTAGTGATTTATCTCTTTTTAATTATGAACGATTTCGAGTAATTTGGCTCCAATAAATTAGAACTTTGTAACTGAACATAGCTTTTAAGTATATAACGCGGTACATATAACACTTACTGTTGTTTTAACGTCCTTTATATGAATAACGTTCACCACAGGGTAATAATTTTGGAGGGTGGGAGTATACCTTGTTTTGTTTTTTTAAATTTCGCGCAAAGCTACATGAAGGCTTTCGACGCTAACCGCCCCTAATTTAGCAGGGAAGGCAGCTAGTCATCACCACCCACCGCCAACTTTTGGGCTACACTTTTATCAACGAATAATGGGATTGACCGAATATTATAACGTACCACGACTGAGAGGACGGACAAGACTGACTGACGGGGATTCGAGCCCACGACCCTCAGATTAAGAGTCGAGCGCCCTGTCCAAGCCTGTCTGCGGGATACACCAATCAGATCATTAGTAACTCGGATCCGTACTCATTGAATTTCGTCAACAAGACTGTGCAGTATTCAACATGGCTTCACAATGTTAGACTGTCCACTTTATTTTTGACTGTGGGGAAAC
Source organism: Tachypleus tridentatus (assembly GCF_004210375.1). Taxonomy (NCBI): domain Eukaryota; kingdom Metazoa; phylum Arthropoda; class Merostomata; order Xiphosura; family Limulidae; genus Tachypleus; species Tachypleus tridentatus. Next base: position 159,730,191 of record NC_134833.1, on the reverse strand, counting down.
CTAAACCAGCTGGGTGTCATGGAACAACTACCGTGCTAATGTACATGACAGAAGGCACCCTACACCATGTATCCTTGGTAAATACTGGACAACTTTGGCAGAAGGCACCCTACAGCACGTATCCTTGGTAAATACTGGACAACTTTGGCAGAAGGCACCCTACAGCACGTATCCTTGGTAAATACTGGACAACTTTGGCAGAAGGCACCCTACAGCACGTATCCTTGGTAAATACTTGATAACTTGGACAGAAGACACCCTATAGCACGTATCCTTAGTAAATACTGAACAGCTTTGACAGAAGACACCCTACAGCACGTATCCTTGATAAATACTAAACAACTTTGACAGAAGACACCCTACAGCACGTATCCTTGGTAAATACTGGACAACTTAGACAGAAGACAACCTACACCATGTATCCTTGGTAAATACTGGACAACTTTGGCAGAAGGCACCCTACAGCACGTATCCTTGGTAAATACTGGACAACTTTGGCAGAAGGCACCCTACAGCACGTATCCTTGGTAAATACTGGACAACTTTGGCAGAAGGCACCCTATAGCATATATTCTTGGTAAATATTGGACAACTTTGGCAGAAGGCACCCTATAGCATATATTCTTGGTAAATATTGGACAACTTTGGCAGAAGGCACCCTATAGCATATATTCTTGGTAAATATTGGACAACTTTGGTAGAAGGCCCCCTATAGCATATATTCTTGGTAAATATTGGACAACTTTGGCAGAAGACACCCTACACCATGTAACCTTGGTAAATATTGGACAACTTTGTTCAACTGTTTATCACATCATCCCTAAGATTCCGGCCGTTGTTGACATAAGTATGACCACACTGCTTAGACAGAGACCTCTGGTGATTAATATCAATAACAGTAGATTCGTGCTCCTCATGTTGCTTTCCATGTTCCGTCTCCCCTCAATAATTATTCCTTTATGAATAGCAATATGGACATTACTGACGTTCGATTACGACAAGATGCTTTAATTAACTAAATGAAAATAAATTAATTAAAAAAACTTCTTCAAAATCCCAAACAACAGAACATTAGTTCACGTGCTTCTAAGCTGTATTATTTATGGTTAAAAGACTGGGTTTTTATTGAGACCTGAACCTCCTATCACACACACATACACAAAAGAGTAAGCTATCATAAAGACAAAATTATTAAACCTAACACCAGCTCTTCTCCTGATGAAAATATTTCTATAATTATATATATGTTTCTCAATAGCATCAGTTTTCAATCCTTAACCTTGATTTCAGATCTAGTGACCCTGAACTTTAGCAGATTGGAGAACAGTTGTATGTGTAGGAAACTTGACCTTGAATTCAAGCACGTGATTATTTTATCATTGCATTTGTAGTGTACACATACACACACACATATATGTATATATATATTGCAGATGTACTCTGAACTATGTTTTAATGCGCATAAAATCTAAGTAGATAGGATATAGTTCTACTGTAACATTCATCCTAATTTTATCTCTTCGCTCTACCCCCATATCTCACTTTTTTTTTTTTTCAATTTACACGGATATTGGTTTCTAGGTTACACCCATAATACTTAATAGGCTTAGCTGTTGCCAATAACTTATGAGGGTCAGTAGGCCTAAAATTTATCATAAAAATCACGTTAACGTTTTTAACAACAGAAGATGTGTCTGAGCTACGAAGGTTTGGTTGGAAAGAATCACGAAGTGAGATGTTTTATCTGTTGTTATACTTTACATCAAGACAGAGGCGTCGACTAAATACTCAGAAGACTCAGGCTTGGGAATTTTCGGTGTTTTAGTATGATATTTATAATGGTTTTCTCATTTTGCATTCGGTACACAGGCCCCTTGCACCAGGACCTCTGTAATAGGATGAGCAAACATCTTTAACTGCAAATAGATATAAAAATAAGAGACGGATTAAAAAAGATGGACAGAAATTCAGATGAAAAATCAGGAAGCAGAAACAAGCATGCATCACAAAAAAAGATAATTAAAGACAAGAAAACAATTGGTTTGTTAGGTTTCAGCGCGGAGCTACATAGTGAGTTATTTGTCAACCACGGAGAATTATACCCCATATTTTAGTGTTGAAAACCCGTAACTCACTGCTGGCCTAACTTGGGAGAGTAGGGGGGGGGGGTGACCAAAAGCTAATAGTTACAAACTAATCACAAAATGGAACAGATGGAGTGGCAGAAACAAAGAACTTGAGCGATAAATACCAGAAGGTCGATAGTTAAATGAAAAGAACATAAGTTATTGACGGGTAATAATGTCATCCGGGTTACAGATCTAATTACAAGCTGGCACTATTTATAAAAAAACACGATTCTGAAATCAACGATTTATGAAAGAAACGTTTCCCCAAAAAATATATACTTGTTGATTTTTTTCCAAGATTTAACTAATTTTTATAAAATTCTAAAAACAACAACCTAAAATAAATTATTTTTGTGACAATTTTGTTAGGCTTAAAAATATTTGTTTTTTTCCCACAGTTTCATGGATTTTATCAATGAAATTGTGTTCAGCAAATACTAAACCTTAAAAAAGTGAAAAAAAAAAACTATGAAAGTTCTGCAGTTAATGATTTACAAAGTTCTTCGGACTTTGTCAGATTTTTCATCTGGACGCACACACGCACACTTCCTAAAATGTACTAATACTGCTCTATAGCTCGGGAGCAGTCAAAAACCGACCAACGGAAAACGTTGCACCTGGTTTAACTGAACCATCAGTTGTCCATTATTTGTGTACAACCCTTTATCATTCCGCTCTGAGTCAGCAGCCTTCTTACGTTTCCGATCGATGGCGATTCTTCCGCGACTTCATTATTCACCACCATAAAGAATAACTGTTGTATTTCGTCATGAGCTTATAAAGCGAACACGTGTAGCTGATAGGGGGACACCGACTGTTCAATAGTTGTCATCATCTGTACTGTTAATCCTGAATTAAATAAGCTGCTTGTGGCCATGGGTGTTATAAGAGTAACAGTCAAGTAAGAGTAAGCCGAAAGCTGGCAGTTGTTGCTATTGGTTTGCTAGTTGCCTTTCTTGTGGCTTGTCAGCTCAAAAATCAGATAACTCTTGCGTAGCATTATGCGAAGTTCTGAAACAAACAAACAATTCCAATGAAGGAGTAAAGGCTGCGGTTTAATAGTTAAACTAGGTTCTGTCTACAGACACAATCGGGCCTGGCATGGCCTAGCGCGTTAAGGCGTGCGCTTCGTAATCTGAGGGTCACTGGTTCGCGCCAAAACATGCTCGCCCTCCCAGCCGTGGGGGCGTTATAATGTGACGGTCGACCCCACTTTTCGTTGGTAAAAGAGTAGCCCAAGAGTTGGCGGTGGGTGGTGATGACTAGCTGCCTTCCCTCTAGTCTTACACTGCTAAATTAGGGACGGCTAGCACAGATAGCCCTCGAGTAGCTTTGTACGAAATTCCAAAATAAACAAACAAACAGACACAATCGAAAGAAATGCGAATTTGACTTCTTCATCTATATCTACCATCTCTGGCTTCAGCGGCTGTTTTCTAATTTATCTATCAAGTCTAAAGCATAATGTATGCCAAACTATCAACTCCCCGGATGAGAACTTCCAGATTTGATGTGTAACGTAGATTTAAAAACATGCGGGTATACTTGAAACAGCAATGTTCTTATCAAAAACACCTGTGTGTACTCGAAATTGATATGTTGCTGTTAAATTCTCGTGGGTATACTTGAAGATATGTTCCTGTTAAATTATCGTGGGTATACTTGAAGATGTGTTTCTGTTAAAAACGTTTGGGTATAAGTGAAACAGATAAGCTCCAGTTTCGGTTATGTTCTGGTTAAAAACATGAGAGGGATTTAACTGAAACAGATATATTCCTGTTAAAAACATATGGGTACACACGACGCAAATATTTGCTTGTTAGAAACACGTGAGTATGCTTGAAGTAATATGCTTTTGTGGTAATATTGTATATCTTATTATACAAATCTCAGATGGCCATACGTGAACATTGGAGGAAGATTCCGCACCACGTGGGTTGATAGTATCAATTGCACTATTTGACCACAAGGTCAATGTGTGTAAGATAATGAAGTCTGGTAATTTCTTGGCGAAATTTGTGAAAGTATGAAATACGTTCTCGTCTATTACTAATGTATTTTGAAAATTCGACACGAATTCTCGTTTTCTCGTGATATATTTTTATTATTATAAACATGTTGTCCTATTGTCGTTTTTGTTATTTTTTAGAATTAAGCTCAAAGCCACACAAAGGGTTATCTGTGCTATGACCACCACAGGTATCGAAACCCGGATTTTAGCGTTGTAAGTCCACAGACATACCGCTGTGCCACTAGAGGTCTCTCTTCTACTGTTTTAACATTTTACGGTTCGATACGAATTGCTTATTTTATTCTAATACTTTTAAAGACTGGATGAGGCCCGACATGACTAGGTGTGTTAAGGTGTTCGACTCGTAATCTGAGGGTCGCGAGTTCGAATCCCCGTCACACCAAACATGCTCGCCCTTTCAGCCGTGGGGGCGTTATAATGTGACGGTCAATCCCACTATTCGTTGGTAAAAGAGTAGCCCAAGAGTTGGCGGTGGATGGTGATGACTAGCTGCCTTCCCTCTAGTCTTGTACTGCTAAATTAGGGACGGCTAGCCCTCGAGTAGCTTTGCGCGAAATTCAAAAAACAAAGATTGGATACATTTCTCCTTTCTAAGATATACTGTTATAGGTTTGGTACGTATTTCTTGTTTTCTCATAATAGTTTTGAAAGTTCGAAACGCAGTCTCCTTTCGTCTTTGTTTTTGTTTTGTTTCACGGATTACCTCCCTTCATCAACAATCCGCCGCTAGATCAAACCAGAGGACGTAAAATCATAAAAAGGCAAGCAATACACAAGACGTGTATCATAAGATTCCTGGCTACAGAACGTGTTTTATTTATATTCACAATTTATCGACCAGAAATCTCTGTTTTCCTCAGTGTCGGGAAAAGGCTAGTAGCGGTGACACAGTTTCACCGAAACTGTTTATTGTCGCTAGGGGCTCGCGTGGCGACCAGTCTGTAGGATATACGTCACACACACCCACGCACCCCAACGTCGGTTAGATCGTCTTAATTAGATTAATATCGCAGTGAATCATTTGTCTCGTAGGTAAACTTAATTAAAATCAATATATTAGATGGCTTAACTAAGAGAATTCCTTTTATCGGTTAGTCGTCTTTCCATAACTTATTCACACATATATTAAAAACCGAAACAAACGTATTGAAATATTTAATCTGTTACACTACAATCAAGTATTTAGGGTATATCTTAAGAGGTTCCATGATCAGTTCAGACACACACACACATGTAGATGCATCCGTACTTGTGTACAGACGTAGTTCAGCATGCCAACACCAGGTGGAAGCTACTGCTGCAAGTGTCTTCGTACTCAGCCTTGTATTAAAAGAAAAAAAGGGAAAGACATCATATGGGCAGTGACAAAATGTTTACGTATGTGACATATAAGTTATTACGGTTGGTTACTGACCATTTATGAAAACAGATATCAAATGTAAAAATACTCTAGTTCACCATAGCTGGCGTGAGCGTTTTACACCAGCGACTATGACGTCGCACGATAAAACACAATATTATAAAACAATGTTATTGATAATATAACTTCTTGTGTCACTATTGATGAATAACTTCTTGTGTCACTGCTTGTCTGTAACAACTGTAGGTTAAACTGCATCTTGTGCCACTAACAAAATGTGGCATCTTGTGTCACTGTTGAAGTTTAACACCTTATGAAGTAAAGGAAGACGCACCTGTATTTGTGTTGCCTGTGTTTGTGTGACCTCAGTTGGATTAATTATGTATCGCTGAATCGTTCTTTTATTCACGTATTTTGGTTAGGTGAATTTGAATTGCCTCATCTATTGCTGTACAGTGTCTTCTACGCTAGTTCTTTATCTATAAGTATCTAATGTTATATACATTTCAGTAGAATTCACTGGGGCACAGAGATGTGGCTGAGTCCCCAACCCACCCCTTCACATTATTTTATATCTTGAAGTGTCTTGCGTAATTACATCAAAGTAATTCTATGGGTCTTCTGGATAAGTGTACGGAACGATTAGACTGAAGTCATCAGATTGAAGGAAGACACTACCAGTTTCATTACACTGTCTTGAGGTTCATTTGATGAACCTCGTTTTTAATCTTACGTTTTCAGACACATCGCTCGTGGTAAATATGAGAACAATAAGTCATGTTTTAACTAGAGTTTCTTTATAAACATGTTGAGCTTGTTATCATGATGTTTTGTTTGAAATAAGGATCTTCATGAGACATCATGGGAATTATGAAGTACCTCACTACCCACATTCGTTATGAAGTACCTCACTACCCACATTCGTTATGAAGTACCTCACTACCCACATTCGTTATGAAGTACCTCATTACCCACATTCGTTATGAAGTACCTCACTACCCACATTCGTTATGAAGTACCTCACTACCCACATTCGTTATGAAGTACCTCATTACCCACATTCGTGAAGTACCTCACTACCCACATTCGTTATAATGATGAAGTACCTCACTACCCACATTCGTTATGAAGTACCATTCATTCGTTATAGTACCTCATTACCCACATTCGTTATTAAGTACCTCACTACCCACATTCGTTATGAAGTACCTCACTACCCACATTCGTTATTAAGTACCTCACTACCCACATTCGTGATGCTTCTTAAAATATAAATGTTGATTTACAGTTTCCAGAAATGTTATTTCTTTCTGTCAAGACGTCTCGTTTCAAAAGTGAGTGAAGTTGTCATCGTAACCAGTTGAAAAAAATTAGATCGTTGAGTGATCTAAATCGCCTTAATTTATCATATTCTGGCTGTACCGGAAGAGGAAGTTACCACATATTGTACATAAGTAGGTGCACGTGTCTGTCTCTTAAGATCAGTCTGAAAAGCTATTAAGTTAGGTGTTTCACAACGACATAACACACTCGCTTGGAGTGGTCTATTAAACATGCAGAGAGCCCACTTAAGGGTCAAGGTCAGCGGTTTAAAGCCACAGTCATAATACAAATACAGTGTCATGTCACGCGTGCTCAGTTTCTTTCATCAGTTATTTTTAACCATTTTTTAGAAAAGTCAGTATCAGATCACATCCATGAAATAACATGAACGGTTTAGGGCTATATAATGATCATTCAGTTATACTATTATGATATTTAAATTAAAATTACCTATTCACGTAGCTCGGAAGTAACAAATTAACATAGTAATGAACATAGCTAATTTAATATACCTTTCTTACTTGCAATGATTGGAAAACATAGTTGCATTTCTTGAATACCGTTGCTGTCAGCGCCATCTGACGCCGTAATCTTTGTATTTCTCCCACACCCAACATCTCAGCTATAAATCGGAATGCAACATAAAAAATCTCCATAGTTGACGTGACGCATCAGGTTCAAAAACTTTGAAGAAAGAAAACCAAAACATAAACAAAACTGTTGAAACCGAAATGATATATATTATTGTCAAACTTACTGGTTTTACAATTTAGGGAAAATTTATTTAATACCCTCATTTAAAAAAAGACTATTAAATACCCTCATGTTTTTTTAAAAGTTGTTTGTCATGACGATTCTAGTGGAATCCAAACTCTGATTTAGAAGACTGATACACATATACTGATTTAAAATATATAATAGAATCACAAGATGGTAACAGTGTGAGAGATTCACGAGATGAACAAACTGGAAAAACAGTGAGGAAACAGAAATTCCTACTCCATAGCAAGTGTTAAGTTATATTAACACTATCAATTTGTATGCAAAAACGAAGGGGGAAAATGAACTTCATGAAAAGGTCGTAGACTTGGTGTTCTCTTTAAACTGCATGAGAAAGCCCATTAAAAAAAAAAAAAACAGTTGAAATTGGACACTTTCTTCAAATAAATTTCATATAATATTTTGTGTACTTATGTATGTTTTGAATGTTTATTTTTGTTCTTATTCTAATAAATATAACATAAACAGTATAATAACTATTCACAAACGTCTTACTTCCCTTGAGTCAAGCAAGTATAACGTTCCGCTTAAAACTTATATATAATTTAGGAAATGCATGTTCACTGTATCTAAAGCCGGAAATTTTACTCAGTCCTGTGCGATTCCGCCTTAAACAGGTTTTACTGCAGTATATTTTTTCAACAAATTCGTCCATAAAACTGTTCGAATATTGTTTGGTCAGCCATTATCTGTGGAATTTATCGACTGCGGACACTGACACAGAATTGTTTGAGTTCTAAAAAATTCGATGTTAAACCTGTATAAGTCTGTGTATAATTCTACATATTTAATTAGTTTATTATAATAAAACTATTATTGTTTTACCTCGGTACTCACCCTGTGTCTGCTGCACAATTACACTTTAAAGGACTTTTTAATTTGAGCGCGGCATGGCCAGGTCGTCACGGTACTCGACTCGTAATCCGAGGGTATCGGGTTCGAATCCCCGTCACACCAAACATGCTCGCTCTTTCAGCCGTGGGGGCGTTATATTGTGACTGTCAATCCAACTATTCGTTGACGAAAGAGTAGCCCAACAGTTGGTGGTGAGTGGCGATAACTAGCTGCCTTCTCTCTAGTATTACACTGCTAAATTAGGGACGGCTGGCAGAAATATCCCTCGCGTAGCTTTACGCGAAATTCAAAACAACCAAATCAAACCGTTTCTCAATTCAAATGTTTCACAGTTTTATTACGTTTTTATATATTTGCTACACGTACACTAGCCAAGATACCTGTACTAATCTAAGGCATTTCAAACACCATACATGTAGTATTCTTTGTTTAGCGTACTGAGTAACCAACGTTAATATCGGGGCAGAACAAAAAGATAGAAATTACATAATGAATAATTTGTTTTTCAAATTAATTTATAAGTAACTTATACTCGTAGTTTTCTTGAGCTGTCATTAGATCAACGTTTTAAATGTAGGGCTAAAAACTAGGGGAAATTAGCCTTAGTTTTGTTTAACCCTCCCCCTAATGGTTCAGCGGCAAGTCTGAAGATTAGAATACTAACGTATTTCGATACCTATGATGGGCACAGCACAAATAACCCATTGTGTAGCCTTTTGTTTAATAACTAATAAACGTACTTTTACATTCTCCCATTTCTGAACTTACTTTTTATCGGGAATTCTTTATAATTTAACGGCTATAGACCCGTGAGTTCATGTTTCGTCGCCCATTGCCGCTAAAAAGCACGCTCTACCTTTTGGTACCGTGGGTTAGTTAGGAGTAGGCCAAGAGCAAGATATCCATGCTGTTAACTATCTGAGTGACCTCTGGTCTATCACTCAAAAATTAGAGACTCGTACATACATAAACACAGCCCATTGTACAGTTGTGCGACAAAATTCTGTCACAGCCCCAAAATTTTTTAATAATTATATCATAATTGCAGCAAGTAATAATATTCATTAATTTTACGACTTAAATATTAACTGAGTTAATAAAGTTATAAAGAAGCAACATTAAGGACTGGTTTGAGAATCACTCCCAGTTATAATAACAATTCGACAGTTATCGTAACACACAACATTGAGAAGAAATGCGACAGTGAGCTAACTGGTGTACAATTGAAAGAAATACTTATAAGTTTTTCAAGAAACCATAGAATGACGAACACTTGTCGCAAGTGTTTAGACATTCAGTTGTTTTCATTCGTTCTTCAGTGCGTGCAGTAAAGAGATAAGATTTTACTACACTGTACACTGAGAACTTATCAGGTAAATCCTTGCGCTCGTGCTGTACGTGTCACGTGGTTGTAAGGGTTCGTTTACAGCTAGTGCACCTGATGAACCAACAGAGGTAAAACGAGCGCCAACTACTGCTGGTTCAGTGTAACATTTGTGAAGTACATATGTACTGGTCTAGCAGGTTTGTCCTCCAAACCTTTTTCCACAAGTGTCTACTGAACCAGGCAATTGTTCATCATATTTGTTCGTTGTGTACGGATGAACATTTGACTTATATATTTTAAAATGAATGTTTAATTATGTAAAGTTATGTTGATTTAAATGCGCAAGATTTCTTTTGTTTTCGCACAAAGCTACTCGAGGGCTATCTGCGCTAGCCGTCCCTAATTTAGCAGTGTAAAACTAGAGGGAAGGCAGCTAGTCATCACCACCCCTCACCAACTCTTGGGCTACTCTTTTGACCAACGAATAGTGGGATTGACTGTCACATTATAACGTCCCCACGGCTGAAAGGGCGAGCATGTTTGATGCGACGGGGGCGTGAGATTTAAGCTATCATCTTACATTTAAAAATCTAACTGAAGAATCGTCTGCCCTTTAATATGTAATACAAATAACGAACAATGAGGGTATTCTTAAACTAGATTTAGTATTAAATGGTCGATATAGAGAAAGAAATTCGATATATTTATATGCAACAAAAACCTGAATGAAGGTCTTAAAAAACGCTTAACCGAATAAACAAACCAATAATTTCAATTTTTTTTTAAATTTGGTCCGTATTAAACATTTTTTTCAAAATCTTTCTATGTACAAATGTAAACATTCTCAAGCAAATAATCATATGGCAGTATCTCGTAATGACGTATTTCACAAATCTTCACGGTGCGATTTAACTAATACCATCGCGTTATTTAGAATCGTAAGCAGTTAGTACACAGTCCGGCATGGCCAGGTGGTTAAGGCACTCAACTCGTAATCCGAGGATCGCGGGTTCGAATCCCCGTCACACCAAACATGCTCGCCTTTTAAGCCGTGGGGGCGTTATAATGTTACAATCAATCCCACTATTCGTTGGTCAAAAGAATAGCCCAAGAGTTGGGGAGGGGTGGTGATGACTAGCTGCCCACTTGCACTGCTAAATTAGGGACGGCTGGCACAGATAGCCCTCGTGTAGCTTTGCGCGAAATTAAAAACAAACCAAACTTTTAAGATCAAGAGTGGCGGCTCCATTAATCAATTTAATTAAAATATGTTTGTTGTTGATATAAGAAATGTGTTGATGGAGATTTGTGTTATTTAGTCGTACATGGTGCTAAGAAGACCAATATGTAAATCTAAATCAGTAGAAATATGCAAAGAACAATTATTTACAGTCAGAATATTTTTAAACTTGGGGCTTCGAAAAATTATATACATATATACACCAAAACTTGAATTTATCGTTTAAAAAAATGCAGAGTATGCGGTAAGTGTACACATAATTATAAGAAATGTATTAAAGTAGTTGGTTGGTTGATTTATGGCACAAAGCAACTAGGCTATCTGCAACATTAAACATGTGTGTGTGTTTTCTTATAGCAAAGCCACATCGGGCTATCTGCGGAGCCCACCGAGGGGAATCGAACCCCTGATTTTAGCGTTGTAAATCCGTAGACTTACCGCTGCATATTAAAGTGATTTCCTAACGAATCTAGGCCTAGTAGGCAATGGTCCACGAAATAAAGAACAATATATAACGTAAACAATATCCACGAAGTAAACAGAATCGTGATCACAGTTAAACCTCCATTTTGTATATTCGTACAAAACTTATAAAAATATTAATTTACTGCGCCAGCTTTGTTACGCAATGAAGGATTTTAATAACACAATAAATTTTTTACTGCACCGTAAAACATTGTATAATTTAATAATTATAACAATCGCTCATGACATCACCGTTATCAATCATAAAAGTTCCACTTACTGAAGAAAAACAGTGGACATTATGACATCATCGTATGCATATCAGTAACACGTTGACCACGCGCTAAACAACAATGTTATGACATCACTGAAAAAATTTCACTGGTGCAATAGCACTCGACAAGAAGCTTTCTATTGTTATCACAGTATTTAAACAAGTATATTTCGGTACTCTAGTTCCTTGTGTTAATGTAGGTGGCGCTTTTTTTAAACAACGTGTATTGCAAGAAAGGTCGATGCCCATAAAATCAAATATACACACACATCATACGTATGTGGGTGTGGGTATGGGTGGGTGTAATTGTTAAAATTATGATCCTGATTTCTGTATAAATTCAACAAAAAAGAAAGAATTTCATGGGAAAAAACAAATAAATATATCAAGATGAATTTGTGTCATTAATATTACAGAGAAGCCTGAAAAACAAAACATTCGAAGAATAACAGCCTGGTGGTTAGGGCGCTCGACTTGCAATCTGTGGGTCGCGGATTTGAAACCCCTGTCATCCAGCACGCTCGCCCTTTCAGCTGTGGGTGCGTTATAATACGGCGGTTAATCCCACTATTCGTTAGTAAAAATGTACCGCAAGAGTTGACGGTAGAGGTTGTTGTGTTTCCTCTGGTCTATCACTGCTTTGTTGTTTTGAATTAAGCACAAAGCTACACAATGGGCTATCTGTGCTTTGCCCACCACGGGTATCGAAACCCGTTTTTAGCGTTGTAAGTCCGCAGACATACCACTGTGGGCTCTATCACTGCTAAATTAGGGACGGATAGCCCCACGAGTAGCTTTGCGTGAAGTTCTAATCAAAACCCAAACCATTGTTTGTTTGTTTTTTGGAATTTCGCACAAAGCAACTCGAGGGCTATCTGTGCTAGCCGTCCCTAATTTTGCAGTGTAAGACTAGAGGGAAGGCAGCTAGTCATCACCACCCACCGCCAACTCTTGGGCTACTCTTTTACCAACGAAAAGTGGGATTGACCGTCACATTATAACGCCCCCACGGCTGGGAGGGCGAGCATGTTTTGGCGCGAACCCGCGACCCTCAGATTACGAAGCGCACGCCTTAACGCGCTAGGCCATGCCAGGCCCAAACCCAAACCAAGCGAAAATAAATCAGTTTCGTAACTGAACACATTTTGTACAATACTTTACCCCATCAAGAAAACAACACCGAAGATGTGTTTTATTCAGTTAAATTTGACTGTTATATAACATTTCTTTTTTCGCCAGTTAAAATGACAGTACTTAGATACAGTTATAGTTACCTCTCATGATCAAATTTAAGCAAGTCGTGTAGCTTGACCAGTGAACGGGTCTAGAAGCAGGATAGCGTAATTCGAACAAACTGAATTGAAATTTGTGGCAGGTAATTTATCAACTGCTTTTCAGCTCGCATCTCCAGTTTTACAGCTTTGCTACACTGTGTTCTTAATAATTAGATATTGTTTAAAAAATCAGGTACATTCAGTAATGATAAATTAATTGGCTTTAAAAAATTACTGCTTTCACTTTATAGTCCTAGTTGTCCAAGGTGACTGTACACTAATGCAGCTAATACTGTGTAAACACGTGCAGAGTAAAACTGATCAACGTTGATTGCTGTAATTAGCCTCCTACTAATTTTTGTACTAATTATAGTCAACGCATGCGCTCTAAGAATGTGCATGAAATTTTTCCATGATGTACTATATTATTTTGTAATGTTAATATTTTTTTACAAAATTGGATAGAATGATCAATATATAAATAATTATTGTTTTTTATTTTTAATAATACACTTCTTTTTTTTCTATTATAAGTATTACTTGGCAATATTAACTGAGCTGGCTGAACCTCGTAAGATACTATAAGGATTACGACCGAAAATGTTGCTGAACACGAGGGTATCTAAGAGACAAAACAATATATTCCAGTCATCATAAATAAGAAAGTATGCTAAATGTGTTATATTATTATGAAAGAAACTGTAAAAAAAAGAAGCATAATATATATTTCTAAACCGTTTAAACCGATTGTATCATTTCACTTACACTGAAGTTCTTGAAAACAGTTTAAATGACGACAAAAGAAACTGAGCATGCGAAGTAGCTTTTCAGACCGATCTTAAGAGACAGACACGTGCACCTACTTATGTACAATATGTGGTAACTTCCTCTTCCGGTACAGCCAGAATATGATAAATTAAGGCGGTTTAGATCACTCAACGATCTCATTTTTTTCAACTGGTTACGATGACAACTTCACTCACTTTTGAAACGAGACTGACAGAAAGAAAACATTTCTGAAACTGTAGACGTCTTGACAGAAAGAAGCATAACGAATTTCTGGAAACTGTAAATCAACATTTATAGGTTTTAATGTGGGTAATGAGGTACTTCATCACGAATGTGGGTAGTGAGGTACTTAATAACGAATGTGGGTAAATGAGGTACTTAATAACGAATGTGGGTAATGAGGTACTTCATAACGAATGTGGGTAGTGAGGTACTTCATAACTGTGGGTAATAACATAACGAATGTGGGTAGTGAGGTACTTCATAACGAATGTGGGTAGTGAGGTACTTAACATGTGGGTAATTACCCATGATGGGTCATGAAGGTCCTTATTTCAAACAAAACATCAACTTAATAACATCATGATAACAAGCTCATAACATGTTTATAGTGAGGTACTAGTTAAAAACATGACTTAGTTGTTCTCATATTTACCACGATGTCGATGAAGATCCTTATTTCAAACAAAACAACATTAACAAGCTCAACATGTTTATAAAGAAACTCATCAAATGAACCTCAAGACAGTTCATCAAATGAAACAGTGTAATGAAACTGGTAGTGTCTTCCTTCAATCTGATGACTTCAGTCTAATCGTTCCGTACACTTATCCAGAAGACGCATGGAATTACTTTGATGTAAGATACCACTTCAAGATATAAAATAATGTGAAGGGGTGGGGTGGGGACTCAGCCACATCTCTGTGCCCCAGTGAATTCTACTGAAATGGATATAACATTAGATACTTATAGATAAAGAACTAGCGTAGAAGACACTGTACAGCAATAGATGAGGCAATTAAAATTCACCTAACCAAAATACGTGAATAAAAGAACAATTCAGCGATACATAATTAATCCAACTGAGGTCACACAAACACAGGCAACACAAATATACAGGTGGGCCTTTCTTTACTTCATTGTGTGAAGTTTTACTTTGATTAATATATAAAATCTTCACAACTAAAACGTTTATTCTCACAATAAATTAGAAATAATTATTGATCATCTGCAGACCAGGATATTAATTAGTGACGCAATATATTAAACTTTTCAGTTACAGCATACGTCGCACGTTGTCAGTAACTTAAGGTGTGTAACTTCAACAGTGACACAATATGTAGTTTAAACTAGTTCTTACGGACTAGCAGTGACACAAGGTGTAACAGTACACTAGTGAAACAAGACGTTACAGTACAGCCGTACAGTTACAATATTTTGTTACACAAGGATTCAATACAGTTAGGCTTGTTTTTAATAAGTCACAAGTGACGTAATATCTAAACCCAAAAAGAGCTATCTGGTGTTAAAATAAACAAATGATAGTGTCAAAATTCATTAGCCTAATTGAGATTTCTTGTGACAAATAAAACTAATGAAGAATTACACTTTTCCAACTCAGGACATGTAACAGTTCTTGTCACATAGTTTGTTAATATAGTCTCTAAGTGACTATTATCTACGTCGTGTATTCCAGCAGATCTTAAAGGATTCTGATATAAAGTGAACAGCCTAATCGGAATTAGATACAATAGATGTATTGTGGTTGACATTTGATTATCTACTCTTACTGACTTTCATCCACTTCTAATTTGATATGTTTAATATGTGACTGGACTAAGTGAAATTGGGAGCTTTCTAGTGGTTCAGTTGTAAAAGTAAGGGCTTATAAAGGGTAAACCACGATTTGCTATAAAACAAAGTGACTTCCGTCCCAGTATCTACTGTACTGAGTTCTTTATTAGACAATTAAAGTACATTTAAAAAGATAAGAACACTGGGCTCTAGCACAGAATGAAGTGTTAGGCAAAACAAAGTAAGACATAAATATATTATTATTTATAAAAAGTGACAAGTTGTGGACGCTTGTTTATTTGTTGTGTTTTTTTAATTTCGCGCAAAGCTACACGGGGACTTTCTGCGCTAGCCGTCCCTAATTTAGCAGTGTAAGACAAAAGGGAATTCATTACCACCCACCGCCAACTCTTGGGCTACTCTTTTACCAACAAATAGTGAGATTGACCGTCACATTATAATGCCCCAACAGCTGAAAGGGCGAGCATGTTTGGTGTGATTGGGATTCGAACCCGCGACCCTTAGATTACGAGTCGAGTGCCTTAATCACCTGGCCATGTCGGGCCGTTGTAGATGCAATGTTACATAATCACCTGGCCATGTCGGGCCGTTGTAGATGCAATGTTACATAATCACCTGGCCATGTCGGGCCGTTGTAGATGCAATGTTACATAAATTATTTGTAGTTAAATGTTTAAGCCCAGTGTCTACCTGAAACTTTTCTCGCGCATTTAAACAAATACAACTTCATATACAAGCATTCAGTTTAAAATATCTAAGTAAATAAGTATAATCTACTTACAAGGTCACAAGTCTGGTTTGAGTTTCGCGCAAAGCTACACGAGGGCTATTTGTGCTAGCCATCCCTAATTTAGCAGTGTCATCATCACCCACCGCCAACTCTTGGGCTACTCTTTTACCAATGAATACTGGGACTGATCGTCACATTATAACGTTCCCACGGCTGAAAAGGTAAGCATGTTTGGTGTGACGGGGATTCGAACCTGAGACTCTCGGATTACGAGTCGAGCGCCTTAACCACCTGGTCATGCCGTGCTCAAATTAAGACGTGTAATTGTGCAACAGGCACAGGGTGAGTACCGAGATAAAACAATAACAGTTTTATTATAATAAAATAATTAAATGTGTAGAATTATACAAAGAGATACTTATATAGGTTTAACACATTAAAATTAAACAAAGTGATTAATTTTATCATTTTACTAAAAACAATGGAAAACATTTTGTGATAAACTGTAAAATAATTTAAAATATGTTCTTTGACGTATATTCAACGTAATCGAAACAAGACTGTTTCACGTTTCTACCCTTGAATTACTGATTTAGTTTAATCACCCACAACCAGTTGCATAACGGTAAGTCTGAGTACTTGTAGTACCTAAACAAATTGAACCTATCTTTTAGTGCTCAAGTCATTCTATATGAATATACACAGTTGACGGCTCGGCGTGGCCAAATGGTTAAGGCACTCGACTCGTAATCGGAATCCACGTCACACCAAACATGCTCGCCCTTTCAGCTGTTGGGACATTATAATGTGACGGTCAATCTCACTATTCGTTGTTAAGAGAGTAGTTCAACAGTTGGCGGTGGATGACCAGCTGCCTTTCCTCTAGTCTTACACTGCTAAATTAGGGGAGGTTAGCGCAGATAGTCTTCGTGTAGCTTTGCGCGAAATTCGAACCAACCAAACAAACAAACCACAGTTGATAAATCAACTTTATTTCTACTTTTTGAACAGATGATATTACGGTCGAACGTTTACACACTTTAATGTTTATTTCCTTTTCCTTTTATGGATATAACTCCACCTAGGTTTAATTAAATATGATTTATAACAAAATATGTTTAAATCTCTAAACGCTTGTTGCGAGTGGCTAATGAATTAAAATATATTTTATTCGAGTTATTAACAGATTACGAAAACCAGAAATCCTGACGACAGTGTTTTATCTTCTCGGTTTAAACAGTTAAACAGTCGTTTTATTTCCTTAACGTTCGTATGCGTGTTGGTGGTACATAGCTGACGCACCGCCTCAACTGATGAACGACTGGTGCTGATCGTCAGGGATTTATAAAACACGACATTTTCGTGCTTATGAACCGAAAAAAAAAAAAAAATTCAGACAAAGCGTCGTCTAGTCGCCTACCGAGCATTCTCACGGATTGACCCATTGTGTGATGTATACAGCTAACGTCTATTGTCCGTAACGACCGGTAGAGGTCGTTTTGTGAAATCGTTACCATGCATAAATTGTTTTCCTTTGTTATTAAAATATATAAATTTCCATACTTATACAATACAGGATAAAAAGAAAAACCTCGCTATGCAGCTTGAATACGAAACAGACAGAATTAGATTACTAAATCAGAATACAGTTAATTAATTAATAGCTTTATGAGAAACGTGTTGCAAACATCACCAAGAGTGGTGAGATGCGTTACTCTGTTTATTTGACTTCCCCTCATTGTTTCTAAACTGCTATTGTTGCTACTACTATTATGGTGTCTTTCTGGCCAAAGTTCGCACCGGCCAAAGTTTTTGAAACGTTAGAACATTTCCGTTCTAGTTTTTATTTGCATGTTTTGAAATAAAATGAAATGCTCTTTTAAACGGATTCAATCAAAATGAAAATTATGTTAAACATCTTGGCCTCTTCTATGCGATTTCGAACAATGTCTTGATTAGAGAGAAATTACAACATTTATTCTCCAGAGTCCATTATAATACACAAAACTTACACCACGTCATGAATAAACAAACATACAACATACATTTAAATACTACACAATCTGTACTTACACCACGCCATGAATAAATAAACATACAACATACATTTAAATACTACACAATCTGTACTTACACCACGCCGTGAATAAATAAACATACAACATACATTTAAATACTACACAATCTGTTCTTCTTCGGTATTAATTCAAAGGCGTCTCAAGTATAGACCAGTAGTTTCACTGTATGTTAGTCAGTAGGGTGGGGATATTTTCTTGGGGCGTACTGCTCACCAGTGATTCTGGGAGAGTACGGAATGGATTAAATCAGCACAAACTGTCAACTAAACATGAACCGTGATTTCTATCACGCATGTGTCTACTTGGCAATATTCCATAACTATTCTGGGTGCTGGTGGGGGAAGGGGAATACAATCGTCTCCGTGGCTCACGATAGCTTTTGATGACCACTGTCTCATTTTCTATTCCACTTCCACAATTGGTATGGCAGGAGTTTACAAGTTGTCGTTTTACACTTTACAGCTGTACTAAGTAGGCGTTATAATAGGTAACGCTGATACAGAATACAAGAGGTAATATTGGTATAAAACGTTATAAGAGGTAATACTGGTATAGAACGCTGAACTTGTAAAAAGTATCAGATCGAGATACATGTTTAAACTTTTAACTTGTTACTAAATCTGTGGCAAGAAACAGACCAATCAGCGAACAGCCATCACTCCCTCGTTAATTGTTTTGAATTAAGCACAAAGTTACACAATGGGCCATCTGTGCTCTGCCCACCACGGGTATCGAGACCCGGTTTTTAGTGTTGTAAGTCCGCAGACATACCGCTGAGCTACTGTAGGGCCTCTGTCGTTAAAGGTATCTTCTTTACATTTTAATATTAAATGAGAGGTGAATGTTACAACTATCTTATATTATTCGGTACCACAAGTCTTCTCAAATTAGTAACAAAATGTTGTCCCTGTTTATAGTATTTAATATTTCACAACCTGAAATCCGATAAATATTTCGTTAATCCAAATAAAAACCATTCCTTCTTCCTTTTCATTTTTACATATTATGGTTTACTGTATTTAACTAAACTTAAAAGTGGTAATTTCAGTCTAATGTTACCCTCAAAGCTAAAGCTTTAAAAGTGTTTTTGGTTGTAATCATGTTGGTACAGAATTTTGATTAGGCTTAACAACAGAACTATTGCGGAAAGTTATCTTGTCTAAAAAAATTTCGATGAATCCATCATTCAGCAGTGAAGAGGTTTATCAGCTGATGAATCCATCATTCAGCAGTGAAGAGGTTTATCAGCTGATGAATCCATCATTCAGCAGTGATGAGGTTTATCAGCTGATGAATCCATCATTCAGCAGTGAAGAGGTTTATCAGCTGATGAATCCATCATTCAGCAGTGATGAGGTTTATCAGCTGTACTTAAACAGTGCGACGTTTTATTTAGTGTTTACTAAATATCCAATTTCATTAGATGAAAGGCCCTCACAAAGCGCAAGCAGTAGCAAAGCGTGGGCATGTCTTTGATATTAAACATTTCTTCGCTGCCAGAGGGTGGGGTGTAGTTCCTCATATCAGATATTAAACATTTCTTCGCTGCCAGAGGGTGGGGTGTAGTTCCTCATATCAGATATTAAACACTTCTTTGCTGCCAGAGGGTGGGGTGTAGTTCCTCATATCAGACATTAAACATTTCTTCGCTGCCAGAGGGTGGGGGGTCGTTCTTCATATCAGATATTAAACATTTCTCCACTGCCAGAGGGGGTCGTTCCTCACATTCTGGAATGGAACATTTCCTGTTCACACACACAAGTAACAGATTGTTTGCTCTCTTTCCTTACAAGCACCTGAGGTAGGAATGGTGGGAAATGTGTGTGAACTGAGACAGGGAGGAAGAGTTGTTACTGTATGGAACAAGTGTGTATGAACTGAGACAGGGAGGAACAGTTGTTACTGTATGGAACAAGTCTGTGTATGAACAGAGACAGGGAGGAACAGTTGTTACTGTATGGAACAAGTGTGTGTGAATTGAGACAGGGAGGAACAGTTGTTACTGTATGGAACAAGTGTGTATGAACTGAAACAGGGAGGAACAGTTTTGTTACTGTATGGAACAAGTGTGTATGAACTGAGACAGGGAGGAACAGTTGTTACTGTATGGAACAAGTGTGTGTGTGAACTGAGACAGGGAGGAACAGTTGTTACTGTATGGAACAAGTGTGTGTGAACTGAGACAGGGAGGAACAGTTGTTACTGTATGGAACAAGTGTGTGTGAACTGAGACAGGGAGGAACAGTTGTTACTGTATGGAACAAGTGTGTATGAACTGAGACAGAAAGGAACAGTTGTTACTGTATGGAACAAGTGTGTGTATGAACTGATACAGGGAGGAACAGTTGTTACTGTATGGAACAAGGGTGTGTGAACTGAAACAGGGAGGAAAGGTTGTTACTGTATGGAATAAGTGTGTGTGAACTGAGACAGGGAGGAACAGTTGTTACTGTATGGAACAAGTGTGTGTGAACTGAGACAGGGAGGAACAGTTGTTACTGAATGGAACAAGTGTGTATGAACTGAGACAGGGAGGAACAGTTGTTACTGTATGGAACAAGTGTGTGTATGAACTGAGACAGGGAGGAACAGTTGTTACTGTATGGAACAAGTGTGTATGAACTGAGACAGGGAGGAACAGTTGTTACTGTATGGAACAAGTGTGTGTGTGAACTGAGACAAATAAGAACAGTTGTTACTGTATGGAACAAGTGTGTGTGTGTGAACTGAGACAGGGAGGAAAGGTTGTTACTGTATGGAATAAGTGTGTGTGAACTGAGACAGGGAGGAACAGTTGTTACTGTATGGAACAAATGTGTGTGTAAACTAAGACAGGGAGGAACAGTTGTTACTGTATTGAACAAGTGAGTGTGTGAACTGAGATAGGGAGGAACAGTTGTTACTGTATGGAACAAGTGTGTGTGAACTGAGACAGGGAGGAACAGTTGTTACTGTATGGAACAAGTGTGTGTGAACTGAGACAGGGAGGAACAGTTGTTACTGTATGGAACAAGTGTGTGTGAACTGAGACACGGAGGAACAGTTGTTACTGTATGGAACAAGAGTTTGTGTGAACTAAGACAGGGAGGAACAGTTGTTACTGTATGGAACAAGTGTGTGTGTGAACTGAGACAGGAAGAAACAGTTCTTACTGTATGGAACAAGTGTGTGTGTGTGAACTGAGACAGGGAGGAACAGTTGTTAGTGTATGGAACAAGTGTGTGTGAACTGAGACAGAGAGGAATAGTTGTTACTGTATGGAACAAGTGTGTTTGTGTGAACTGAGACAGGGAGGAACAGTTGTTAGTGTATGGAACAAGTGTGTGTGAACTGAGACAGGGAGGAACAGTTGTTAGTGTATGGAACAAGTGTGTGTGAACTGAGACTGGGAGGAACAGTTGTTACTGTATGGAACAAGTGTGTGTGTGAACTGAGACAGGAAGAAACAGTTCTTACTGTATGGAACAAGTGTGTGTGTGTGAACTGAGACAGGGAGGAACAGTTGTTAGTGTATGGAACAAGTGTGTGTGAACTGAGACAGAGAGGAACAGTTGTTACAGTATGGAACAAGTGTGTTTGTGTGAACTGAGACAGGGAGGAACAGTTGTTAGTGTATGGAACAAGTGTGTTTGTGTGAACTGAGACAGGAAGGAACAGTTGTTAGTGTATGGAACAAGTGTGTGTGAACTGAGACTGGGAGGAACAGTTGTTTTCAGTTTTGTGACTGTGTGGAACAAGTGTTTTAGAAGACAAGTACAGTGAGGAACAGTTGTTTTCAGTTTTGTGACTGTGTGGAACAAGTGTTTTAGAAGACAAGTACAGTGAGGAACAGTTTATTTCAGTTTTGTTACTGTGTGAAACAAGTGTTTTAGAAGACAAGTACAGTGAGGAACAGTTTTTTTAGTTTTGTTACTGTGTGAAACAAGTGTTTTAGAAGACAAGTACAGTGAGGAACAGTTTTCTTCAGTTTTGTTACTGTGTGGAACTAGTGTTTTAGAAGACAAGTACAGTGAGGAACAGTTTTTTTCAGTTTTGTGACTGTGTGGAACAAGTGTTTTAGAAGACAAGTACAGTGAGGAACAGTTTATTTCAGTTTTGTTACTGTGTGAAACAAGTGTTTTAGAAGACAAGTACAGTGAGGAACAGTTTTTTTAGTTTTGTTACTGTGTGAAACAAGTGTTTTAGAAGACAAGTACAGTGAGGAACAGTTTTCTTCAGTTTTGTTACTGTGTGGAACTAGTGTTTTAGAACATAAGTACAGTGAGGAACAGTTTTTTTCAGTTTTGTTACTGTGTGGAACAAGTGTTTTAGAAGACAAGTACAGTGAGGAACAGTTTTTTTAGTTTTGTTACTGTGTGAAACAAGTGTTTGAGAAGACAAGTACAGTGAAGTACAGTTTTTTTCAGTTTTGTTACTGTGTGAAACAAGTGTTTTAGAAGACAAGTACAATGAGGAACAGTTTTTTTAGTTTTGTTACTGTGTGGAACAAGTGTTTTAGAAGACAAGTACAGAGAGGAACAGTTTTTTTAGTTTTGTTACTGTGTGGAACAAGTGTTTTAGAAGACAAGTACAGTGAGGAACAGTTTTTTCAGTTTTGTTACTGTATGGAACAAGTGTTTTAGAAGACAAGTACAGTGAGGAACAGTTTTTTTAGTTTTGTTACTGTGTGAAACAAGTGTTATAGAAGACAAGTACAGTGAGGAACAGTTTTTTTAGTTTTGTTACTGTGTGGAACAAGTGTTTTAGAAGACAAGTACACAGTTGTTTTCAGTTTTGTTACTGTATGGAACAAGTGTTTTAGAAGACAAGTACAGTGAAGTACAGTTTTTTTCAGTTTTGTTACTGTGTGGAACAAGTGTTTTAGAAGACAAGTACAGTGAGGAACAGTTTTTTTAGTTTTGTTACTGTGTGAAACAAGTGTTATAGAAGACAAGTACAGTGAGGAACAGTTTTTTTAGTTTTGTTACTGTGTGGAACAAGTGTTTTAGAAGACAATTACACAGTTGTTTTCAGTTTTGTTACTGTATGGAACAAGTGTTTTAGAAGACAAGTACAGTGAAGTACAGTTTTTTTCAGTTTTGTTACTGTGTGGAACAAGTGTTTTAGAAGACAAGTACAGTGAGGAACAGTTTTTTCAGTTTTGTTACTGTGTGGAACAAGTGTTTTAGAAGACAAGTACAGTGAGGAACAGTTTTTTCAGTTTTGTTACTGTGTGAAAAAAGTGTTTTAGAAGACAAGTACAGTGAGGAACAGTTTTTTAGTTTTGTGACTGTGTGAAACAAGTGTTTTAGAAGACAAGTACAGTGAGGAACAGTTTTTTTCAGTTTTGTTACTGTGTGAAACAAGTGTTTTAGAAGACAAGTACAGTGAGGAACAGTTTTTTCGGTTTTGTTACTGTGTGGAACAAGTGTTTTAGAAGACAAGTACAGTGAGGAACAGTTTTTTCAGTTTTGTTACTGTGTGAAACAAGTGTTTTAGAAGACAAGTACAGTGAGGAACAGTTTTTTAGTTTTGTTACTGTGTGAAACAAGTGTTTTAGAAGACAAGTACAGTGAGGAACAGTTTTTTTAGTTTTGTTACTGTGTGGAACAAGTGTTTTAGAAGACAAGTACAGTGAGGAACAGTTTTTTAGTTTTGTTACTGTGTGAAACAAGTGTTATAGAAGACAAGTACAGTGAGGAACAGTTTTTTTAGTTTTGTTACTGTGTGGAACAAGTGTTTTAGAAGACAAGTACACAGTTGTTTTCAGTTTTGTTACTGTATGGAACAAGTGTTTTTGAAGACAAGTACAGTGAAGTACAGTTTTTTTCAGTTTTGTTACTGTGTGGAACAAGTGTTTTAGAAGACAAGTACAGTGAGGAACAGTTTTTTCAGTTTTGTTACTGTGTGGAACAAGTGTTTTAGAAGACAAGTACAGTGAGGAACAGTTTTTCAGTTTTGTTACTGTGTGGAACAAGTGTTTTAGAAGACAAGTACAGTGAAGTACAGTTTTTTTTTAGTTTTGTTACTGTGTGGAACAAGTGTTTTAGAAGACAAGTACAGTGAGGAACAGTTTTTTTAGTTTTGTTACTGTGTGAAACAAGTGTTTTAGAAGACAAGTACAGTGAGGAACAGTTTTTTTAGTTTTGTTACTGTGTGGAACAAGTGTTTTAGAAGACAAGTACAGTGAGGAACAGTTTTTAGTTTTGTTACTGTGTGAAACAAGTGTTATAGAAGACAAGTACAGTGAGGAACAGTTTTTTTAGTTTTGTTACTGTGTGGAACAAGTGTTTTAGAAGACAAGTACACAGTTGTTTTCAGTTTTGTTACTGTATGGAACAAGTGTTTTAGAAGACAAGTACAGTGAAGTACAGTTTTTTCAGTTTTGTTACTGTGTGGAACAAGTGTTTTAGAAGACAAGTACAGTGAAGTACAGTTTTTTTTTTAGTTTTGTTACTGTGTGGAACAAGTGTTTTAGAAGACAAGTACAGTGAGGAACAGTTTTTTCAGTTTTGTTACTGTGTGGAACAAGTGTTTTAGAAGACAAGTACAGTGAGGAACAGTTTTTTAGTTTTGTTACTGTGTGAAACAAGTGTTATAGAAGACAAGTACAGTGAGGAACAGTTTTTTTAGTTTTGTTACTGTGTGGAACAAGTGTTTTAGAAGACAAGTACAGTGAGGAACAGTTTTCTTCAGTTTTGTTACTGTGTGGAACAAGTGTTTTAGAAGACAAGTACAGTGAGGAACAGTTTTTTTCAGTTTTGTTACTGTGTGGAACAAGTGTTTTAGAAGACAAGTACAGTGAGGAACAGTTTTTTTAGTTTTGTTACTGTGTGAAACAAGTGTTTTAGAAGACAAGTACAGTGAGGAACAGTTTTTCAGTTTTGTTACTGTGTGAAACAAGTGTTTTAGAAGACAAGTACAGTGAGGAACAGTTTTTTAGTTTTGTGACTGTGTGGAAACAAGTGTTTTAGAAGACAAGTACAGTGAGGAACAGTTTTTCAGTTTTGTTACTGTGTGAAACAAGTGTTTTAGAAGACAAGTACAGTGAGGAACAGTTTTTCAGTTTTGTTACTGTGTGGAACAAGTGTTTTAGAAGACAAGTACAGTGAGGAACAGTTTTTTCAGTTTTGTTACTGTGTGAAACAAGTGTTTTAGAAGACAAGTACAGTGAGGAACAGTTTTTTCAGTTTTGTTACTGTGTGAAACAAGTGTTTTAGAAGACAAGTACAGTGAGGAACAGTTTTTCAGTTTTGTTACTGTGTGGAACAAGTGTTTTAGAAGACAAGTACAGTGAGGAACAGTTTTTTTAGTTTTGTTACTGTGTGAAACAAGTGTTTTAGAAGACAAGTACAGTGAGGAACAGTTTTTTTAGTTTTGTTACTGTGTGGAACAAGTGTTTTAGAAGACAAGTACAGTGAGGAACAGTTTTTTAGTTTTGTTACTGTGTGAAACAAGTGTTATAGAAGACAAGTACAGTGAGGAACAGTTTTTTTAGTTTTGTTACTGTGTGGAACAAGTGTTTTAGAAGACAAGAATTACACAGTTGTTTTCAGTTTGTTACTGTATGGAACAAGTGTTTTAGAAGACAAGTACAGTGAAGTACAGTTTTTTTTCAGTTTTGTTACTGTGTGGAACAAGTGTTTTAGAAGACAAGTACAGTGAGGAACAGTTTTTTCAGTTTTGTTACTGTGTGGAACAAGTGTTTTAGAAGACAAGTACAGTGAGGAACAGTTTTTTCAGTTTTGTGACTGTGTGGAACAAGTGTTTTAGAAGACAAGTACAGTGAAGTACAGTTTTTTTTCAGTTTTGTTACTGTGTGGAACAAGTGTTTTAGAAGACAAGTACAGTGAGGAACAGTTTTTTCAGTTTTGTTACTGTGTGGAACAAGTGTTTTAGAAGACAAGTGCAGTGAGGAACAGTTTTTTTAGTTTTGTGACTGTGTGGAACAAGTGTTTTAGAAGACAAGTGCAGTGAAGTACAGTTTTTGTCAGTTTTGTTACTTGTATGGAACAAGTGCTTTAGAAGACAAGTACAGTGAGGAACAGTTTTCTTCAGTTTTGTTACTGTGTGAAACAAGTGTTTTAGAAGACAAGTGCAGTGAAGTACAGTTTTTTTCAGTTTTGTTACTTGTATGGAACAAGTGTTTTAGAAGACAAGTACAGTGAAGAACAGTTTTTTTTTCAGTTTTGTTACTGTATGGAACAAGTGTTTTAGAAGACAAGTACAGTGAGGAACAGTTTTCTTCAGTTTTGTTACTGTGTGAAACAAGTGTTTTAGAAGACAAGTGCAGTGAGGAACAGTTTTTTTAGTTTTGTGACTGTGTGGAACAAGTGTTTTAGAAGACAAGTGCAGTGAAGTACAGTTTTTGTCAGTTTTGTTACTTGTATGGAACAAGTGCTTTAGAAGACAAGTACAGTGAGGAACAGTTTTCTTCAGTTTTGTTACTGTGTGAAACAAGTGTTTTAGAAGACAAGTACAGTGAAGTACAGTTTTTTTTTTAGTTTTGTTACTGTGTGGAACAAGTGTTTTAGAAGACAAGTACAGTGAGGAACAGTTTTTTAGTTTTGTTACTGTGTGAAACAAGTGTTATAGAAGACAAGTACAGTGAGGAACAGTTTTTTTAGTTTTGTTACTGTGTGGAACAAGTGTTTTAGAAGACAAGTACAGTGAGGAACAGTTTTCTTCAGTTTTGTTACTGTGTGGAACAAGTGTTTTAGAAGACAAGTACAGTGAGGAACAGTTTTTTCAGTTTTGTTACTGTGTGGAACAAGTGTTTTAGAAGACAAGTACAGTGAGGAACAGTTTTTTCAGTTTTGTTACTGTGTGAAACAAGTGTTTTAGAAGACAAGTACAGTGAGGAACAGTTTTTTCAGTTTTGTTACTGTGTGGAACAAGTGTTTTAGAAGACAAGTACAGTGAGGAACAGTTTTTTTAGTTTTGTGACTGTGTGAAACAAGTGTTTTAGAAGACAAGTACAGTGAGGAACAGTTTTTTCAGTTTTGTTACTGTGTGGAAACAAGTGTTTTAGAAGACAAGTACAGTGAGGAACAGTTTTTCAGTTTTGTTACTGTGTGGAACAAGTGTTTTAGAAGACAAGTACAGTGAGGAACAGTTGTTTCAGTTTTGTTACTGTGTGAAACAAGTGTTTTAGAAGACAAGTACAGTGAGGAACAGTTTTTTCAGTTTTGTTACTGTGTGAAACAAGTGTTTTAGAAGACAAGTACAGTGAGGAACAGTTTTTTCAGTTTTGTTACTGTGTGGAACAAGTGTTTTAGAAGACAAGTACAGTGAGGAACAGTTTTTTTCAGTTTTGTTACTGTGTGAAACAAGTGTTTTAGAAGACAAGTACAGTGAGGAACAGTTTTTTTAGTTTTGTTACTGTGTGGAACAAGTGTTTTAGAAGACAAGTACAGTGAGGAACAGTTTTTTAGTTTTGTTACTGTGTGAAACAAGTGTTATAGAAGACAAGTACAGTGAGGAACAGTTTTTTTAGTTTTGTTACTGTGTGGAACAAGTGTTTTAGAAGACAAGTACACAGTTGTTTTCAGTTTTGTTACTGTATGGAACAAGTGTTTTAGAAGACAAGTACAGTGAAGTACAGTTTTTTCAGTTTTGTTACTGTGTGGAACAAGTGTTTTAGAAGACAAGTACAGTGAGGAACAGTTTTTTCAGTTTTGTTACTGTGTGGAACAAGTGTTTTAGAAGACAAGTACAGTGAGGAACAGTTTTTTCAGTTTTGTGACTGTGTGGAACAAGTGTTTTAGAAGACAAGTACAGTGAAGTACAGTTTTTTTTCAGTTTTGTTACTGTGTGGAACAAGTGTTTTAGAAGACAAGTACAGTGAGGAACAGTTTTTTCAGTTTTGTTACTGTGTGGAACAAGTGTTTTAGAAGACAAGTGCAGTGAGGAACAGTTTTTTTAGTTTTGTGACTGTGTGGAACAAGTGTTTTAGAAGACAAGTGCAGTGAAGTACAGTTTTTGTCAGTTTTGTTACTTGTATGGAACAAGTGCTTTAGAAGACAAGTACAGTGAGGAACAGTTTTCTTCAGTTTTGTTACTGTGTGGAACAAGTGTTTTAGAAGACAAGTGCAGTGAAGTACAGTTTTTTTCAGTTTTGTTACTTGTATGGAACAAGTGTTTTAGAAGACAAGTACAGTGAAGTACAGTTTTTTTTCAGTTTTGTTACTGTATGGAACAAGTGTTTTAGAAGACAAGTACAGTGAGGAACAGTTTTCTTCAGTTTTGTTACTGTGTGAAACAAGTGTTTTAGAAGACAAGTGCAGTGAGGAACAGTTTTTTTAGTTTTGTGACTGTGTGGAACAAGTGTTTTAGAAGACAAGTGCAGTGAAGTACAGTTTTTGTCAGTTTTGTTACTTGTATGGAACAAGTGCTTTAGAAGACAAGTACAGTGAGGAACAGTTTTCTTCAGTTTTGTTACTGTGTGAAACAAGTGTTTTAGAAGACAAGTACAGTGAAGTACAGTTTTTTTTTTAGTTTTGTTACTGTGTGGAACAAGTGTTTTAGAAGACAAGTACAGTGAGGAACAGTTTTTTCAGTTTTGTTACTGTGTGGAACAAGTGTTTTAGAAGACAAGTACAGTGAGGAACAGTTTTTAGTTTTGTTACTGTGTGAAACAAGTGTTATAGAAGACAAGTACAGTGAGGAACAGTTTTTTTAGTTTTGTTACTGTGTGGAACAAGTGTTTTAGAAGACAAGTACAGTGAGGAACAGTTTTCTTCAGTTTTGTTACTGTGTGGAACAAGTGTTTTAGAAGACAAGTACAGTGAGGAACAGTTTTTTTCAGTTTTGTTACTGTGTGGAACAAGTGTTTTAGAAGACAAGTACAGTGAGGAACAGTTTTTTCAGTTTTGTTACTGTGTGAAACAAGTGTTTTAGAAGACAAGTACAGTGAGGAACAGTTTTTTCAGTTTTGTTACTGTGTGGAACAAGTGTTTTAGAAGACAAGTACAGTGAGGAACAGTTGTTTCAGTTTTGTTACTGTGTGAAACAAGTGTTTTAGAAGACAAGTACAGTGAGGAACAGTTTTTTTCAGTTTTGTTACTGTGTGAAACAAGTGTTTTAGAAGACAAGTACAGTGAGGAACAGTTTTTCAGTTTTGTTACTGTGTGGAACAAGTGTTTTAGAAGACAAGTACAGTGAGGAACAGTTTTTCAGTTTTGTTACTGTGTGAAACAAGTGTTTTAGAAGACAAGTACAGTGAGGAACAGTTTTTTTAGTTTTGTTACTGTGTGGAACAAGTGTTTTAGAAGACAAGTACAGTGAGGAACAGTTTTTTAGTTTTGTTACTGTGTGAAACAAGTGTTATAGAAGACAAGTACAGTGAGGAACAGTTTTTTTAGTTTTGTTACTGTGTGGAACAAGTGTTTTAGAAGACAAGTACACAGTTGTTTTCAGTTTTGTTACTGTATGGAACAAGTGTTTTAGAAGACAAGTACAGTGAAGTACAGTTTTTTTTCAGTTTTGTTACTGTGTGGAACAAGTGTTTTAGAAGACAAGTACAGTGAGGAACAGTTTTTTCAGTTTTGTTACTGTGTGGAACAAGTGTTTTAGAAGACAAGTACAGTGAGGAACAGTTTTTCAGTTTGTGACTGTGTGGAACAAGTGTTTTAGAAGACAAGTACAGTGAGGAACAGTTTTTTCAGTTTTGTTACTGTGTGGAACAAGTGTTTTAGAAGACAAGTACAGTGAGGAACAGTTTTTTCAGTTTTGTTACTGTGTGGAACAAGTGTTTTAGAAGACAAGTGCAGTGAGGAACAGTTTTTAGTTTTGTGACTGTGTGGAACAAGTGTTTTAGAAGACAAGTGCAGTGAAGTACAGTTTTGTCAGTTTTGTTACTTGTATGGAACAAGTGCTTTAGTACAGTGAGGAACAGTTTTCTTCAGTTTTGTTACTGTGTGAAACAAGTGTTTTAGAAGACAAGTGCAGTGAAGTACAGTTTTTTTCAGTTTTGTTACTGTGTGGAACAAGTGTTTTAGAAGACAAGTACAGTGAAGTACAGTTTTTTTCAGTTTTGTTACTGTATGGAACAAGTGTTTTAGAAGACAAGTACAGTGAGGAACAGTTTTCTTCAGTTTTGTTACTGTGTGAAACAAGTGTTTTAGAAGACAAGTGCAGTGAGGAACAGTTTTTTTAGTTTTGTGACTGTGTGGAACAAGTGTTTTAGAAGACAAGTGCAGTGAAGTACAGTTTTTGTCAGTTTTGTTACTTGTATGGAACAAGTGCTTTAGAAGACAAGTACAGTGAGGAACAGTTTTCTTCAGTTTTGTTACTGTGTGAAACAAGTGTTTTAGAAGACAAGTGCAGTGAGGAACAGTTTTTTTTCAGTTTTGTGACTGTGTGAAACAAGTGTTTTAGAAGACAAGTACAGTGAGGAACAGTTTTTTTCAGTTTTGTTACTGTATGGAACAAGTGTTGTAGAAGACAAGTACAGTGAGGATACGCGGATCAGAATTTAAAGCATTGTCGGTGACGGCTTGTCTTTACGTGTAATAAACATAAAGTCTACGGGAATATCCAGCCAGCTAAACACTTTATTTGATCTTTACCTACGTAACAGATCATTTAAATGTATCTCTAAATGTTCATGCTTGAATAATTTTTTTTAAATAATCCAGCAAGAATTTTGTTCTGCTATATCTTCAGTAAATAATGTTTCTTCTCTAATTAGGATGACCTTTGACCTTGTTCATGATCTATTGGCTCCATAAATCTCTCGTGAAAAACTGTTGTTTTAAAACTGTAGTACAAATTTTGTGCTCGATACCTTAATGTTACTGAGTGGTGTTTAACAGCCTTCTGTAGACAAACAACAGTTTGTACTTGTTGCTTTCTGTTTGGGAGTACAAAATCACGTTGCTACATTATAACTTGTTTTTACAACCTTCCATACATTGGCATATCTTTCATTTGTTATATTTACTCTATGAATATTTGAAGCAGTGGAGAAAGCATCAACTAAACTGAATAATAATGACAAATTCCAAACATGAAACATTAATTAAAGGGCCGGGATGGCCAGGTAGTTAGGCACTTCCCTCGTAATCCGAGGGTCGTGGGTTCGAATCCCCGTCACACCAAACATGCTCGCCATTTTAGCCGTGGAGGCCTTATAATATGATGGTCAATCCCACTAGTCACTGGTAAAAGAGTAGCCCAAGTGTTGGCGGTGATTACTGGTCGCCTTCCCTCTGGTCTTACGCTGCTAAGTTAGGGACGGCTAGCGCAGATAGCCCTCGTGTAGTTTTGCGCGATATTAAAACAACAAACAAAAAAGTACTTTTTCACAGTTTTGTCACCTGTATGATTTTACTCTATCCAGAAGGGTTCTCTCGTTACTACTGTTGTTAATGCTGTTAAAATTACGTAAACTTGTCCCACTATTAAGTGGAACAATTATTTGACACCAAATTGGTATATTACAAGAATAGTGTACGAGCCTGCATAGAACGTTACGTCGCTGGAAGCTTAATATTACTTTAGGGTATGACGCATTTTTATCTTATGGTTTCCAGTATTTAAAACGTTTCACCATCATTTTTCTATATCAACGTTAAGGTCATATGAGGTCACTAAACTTGCGTATCCTGAAACCTTACAACGAGTAAGGCAGAGTAATTTCTAAGCTATGAAATATTAAACAATGTATTCGTTTATATGTTTTGTACATCGGAGAACGCCGTCACACTGGTCAACAAAACTGACAAACAGGTGCGAAGCTGCGCCTGTACGTGACAGGAAGTGTGAGTGGCAAACACAAAGGACATAATTAAAAAATGAAAACGGTCAGTTAAACCAAATTCTAACGAGATATCCTGTTTATTCAAGAACTTTCCTTCTTTTTACGTATATCCATTTAAAGCTATCCCCGGTTGAAATCGATGATGTAAAAATACTGAGATTGTGGATATTTGTGGAATGATACCTGTACTAAACACATTAGAGGCTATCTGCTCAGTGGCGGCGCCAGGGGTGGCTGAAGCCCCCCCAAATGAGTCAAGCCCCCTCAGCCCCCCCCCCCAATATTGTTACCTACATATTCATAAAATATGGAAAACACATGGAATTATTCATCAGAGTATGAGTTTCCAATGAAAACTACATTGAAAACGCAGTTCAAAATAACACACCTTTCTGAAATGTACCTTGGTATTTACATTATTATAATTTACCATCTATACTTCATATTGATGGCATTTTGGGAAGCCCCTCCACAGTTTACCTCAGCCCCCCTCACAACGAAAATATCCTGGCGCCGCCACTGTATCTGCTAACAGATACCTCGAATTGGATAATTTAGTTCTTACGTTAACGTGCTTTACACGGATAACTTGGGTTTTATTTCTCATGTTAATAAACAGATCGCTTATCATTTTGAAATATCTTAAATCAGGTTTAATAGATTAATCAGATTTAATAGTTTAATGGATTCATTTTAAAGTACCAACAATAACTTAGGGTTGAAATCATAAACGTACTATTTGTTTGTTTGTAGTTACGCGCAAAGCTACACCCTAGTCAATTTGAGCTGTGCCTATCATGGGTATTAAACTACAGATCCTTTAGATAAACTAATATATCATACCCCCCGCGTAAAATGTGCCTCAATATGATGTGTAAAAATACGTTTGTTTATTTTAAATTTCGCGCAAAGCTACTTGAGGACTATCTGCACTAGCCATACTTAATTTAGCGATGAAAGACCAAAGGAAAGACGACTAGTCATCACTACCCACCACCTACTCTTTGGCTACTCTTTTACAAACAAATAGTGCTATTTACCGCAACATTATAACGCCTCCACGAATGAAAGGGGCAAGCATTTTGGTGGGACAGGGCTTCGAAAATAGCGACCCTCAGATTGCGAGTCGAACGCGCTAACCAGCTGGCAACAGATATTTATAGGAACTACAGTTTGTTGATTGTACTGTGCAAAGTAAAATTGTTACTGTTACTTCTTTAATAAGACGCATATGAGCAACACGATTATGCCAGATGTCAAAAATTAAAGCAAGTTTCGCAACTGGATTTCGTGTGTCCCTACCCTCCAAGACGGCGCTGACATGTTTCGCTTTTTGAACCGTGCGGAAGTTGTATATATATAAACTGATGGCCAAAATCTTAAGGCCAATGAACAAAGAAAAAAATATACATTTTGCGTTGTTAGGCTGAACCATTTATTTGAGTAGAGCTTCGAAAGATGAAAATAAGGAAAGGGAAAATAAAAAAATACTTTTAGCATTTAATATGGAAAATGTGAACACTATGAAATTAGCCTAAATACTAGCTGGTCAAAAGTTTAAGACCATACTGAAACGAGGCGTTAATCGGAAAACACGTGACGAAATTAAATTTAGTCATTTGTGTTCAAGCATTAGCGTTGTCAACATCACCCACTGACATCTCCTGTGTTACACTGGGTAAAAACATGAGAAAGGCTAAAAAATTGAACGTGGCAGAATTGTCGAGCTGCAAAAGCAAAGTCTCTGTCAACGTGCCATCACTGGTGAGATAGGGTGAAGTAAAACTGCTGTTGTAAATTTCTTAAAAGACTCTGAGGGATACGGAAGGAGAATTTTAAGCGGTCGGTCCAAGAAAATTTCGTCGGCGTTGAGCAGGAGGATTCGACGGGTTGTCTAGCAAGACACCATCCGATCGTCGAACCAGATTAAGGCCCTTACAGACGCAGAATGCAGCTCAAGAACAATAAAACGGCATCTACGAGAGAAAGGCTTTAAAAACCGTAAACGTCTTCAAAAGCCACGCCTCATTCCACACCACCAAACAGTTCGGTTAAACTTTGCTGAGAAGCACCAAACATGGAACGTATAAAAATGGACGAAGGCTTTGTTCTCTGATGAGAAAAAATTTAACCTGAATGGTCCAGATGGCTTCCAACGTTATTGGAACGATAAGAATATCCCACCGGAGACATTTTCTACACGGCACAGTGGAGGAGGTTCCATCATGACCTGGGGTGCTTTCTCCTTCCATGGAACAATGGAGCTCCAGGTTATACAGGGGCGTCAAATAGCAGCTGGCTACATATTAACTGAAGACCCTCGCTTGTGTGAAAATGACTGGATCTTTCAGCAGGATAACGCTGCAATCCACAATGCCTGCAGCACAAAGGACTTTTTCATGGCGAATAACGTGATTCTATTGGACCATCCAGCGTATTCGCCCTAACTGAACCCCATTGAAAATGTTTGGGGTGGATGGCAAGGGAAGTCTCTAGAAATGGACGTCAATTCCAAACAGTGCATGATCTTCGTAAAGCCATCTTCACCACTTGGAATAACATTCCGCCAGCCTTCTGCAACTGCTTATATCGACTATGCCAAAGCGATTGTTTGATGTTATTCGCAATGACGGCCATGCAACTCACTACTGAGACCTCTTGTTTAGCATTTCCTACCCTGTTTAGGACTTTTTGGTATGGTCTTAAACTTGTGACCAGCTGGTATTTAGGCTAATTTCATAGTGTTCACATTTTCCTTATTAAATGCTGAAAAGTTTTTATTTTTATTTTCTCTTTTCTTATTTTCATCTTTCGAAGCTCAACTCAAATAAGTGGTTGAGTATGACAACGCAAAATGTATATTTTTTCTTTATGTTCAATGGCCTTACGATTTTGACCAGCAGTGTATATATTACAATGAATCCTACTTTTCGTTGGTAAAACAAGTTGTCCAAGACATGCCAGAAGGTAGTGTTGACTAGTTGCCTGCATTCTGGTTTATAGTTTCTAAATTTGGGTCGGCTAGTCCTTGAGTAGCTTTGTATGAAATTCCATAAACTAATAATTACTTTGAGGCCCAGTCTGAGTTTTGGATATACCAGAATATTATTGAGTTAGAACATTTGCAAAAGAAATATACCTCCCAATAAGAATCG
Source organism: Tachypleus tridentatus (assembly GCF_004210375.1). Lineage (NCBI taxonomy): Eukaryota > Metazoa > Arthropoda > Merostomata > Xiphosura > Limulidae > Tachypleus > Tachypleus tridentatus. The sequence continues at coordinate 159,694,824 of NC_134833.1, read as the reverse complement.
TAAGCAAAGACAAACCAAAGAACAAAACCATGTTTCTTATAGTGGTTAATTGTAGTGTGTGTACAAATATTTTACATCTAAAGCTAAATTTGCTCTAGATAAGTTAGTTCAGACTGTTTTCCTACCTCTTGCACAAGCTTACTCTGTAAATTACTATCTTTGATATACAGTTTTTTAAACTAAGAATATGTTTATTTATTTCCCACTTATGATAAAGTTACTGGTATGAAAGTATATTCTGAAGGCACTTGTCTTCACACTTAGGTTATTCATGATGTCTCATAATTTATTGTTAGACGCACTAAAATTATATATTTACCCCAAAAACAGATTGTCCATGTCTTCTTAAAGCTACAGAACATAATTAAATTTATTTTGTATTCGTCCTCAAATTAAATTCATTCAGTTTAATCCCGACCACGAGAGGGCAGCACTAGTAATTAATTATAACGAACAACATTGAAGAAAAAAATAATATAACTGGCTTTCGTTAAGTAAGACTATATATAAACAGAGTTACTTAAGATAACAAACTACGAAAAACGTTTCACAGCACTTGACTTTGTTCTAGTGATCATATGATTATAACAACATTTGTTAGTTGTAACATGTTTATGTCTTATTTTATCTAAAATTTAACTTTGTGCCAACACTTAATGTTCTTATCTTTTTAAATGTACTTTAATTGTCTAATAAAGAACTCAGTACAGTAGATACTGGGATGGAACTCATTTTATAGGAAATCGAGGTTTACCCTTTATAAGCCCTTACTTTTACAACTGAACCACTAGAAAGCTCCCAATTTCACTTAGTCCAGTCACATATTAAACATATCAAATTAGGAGTGGATGAAAGTCAGTAAGAGTAGATAATCAAATGACAACCCCAATACATCTGTTGTATCTAATTCCGATAAGGCTGTTCACTTAATATCAGAATCCTTTAAGATCTGCTGGAATACACGACGTAGATAATAGTCACTGAGAGACTATATTAACAAACTATGTGACAAGAACTGTTACATGTCCTGAGTTGGAAAAGTTTAATTGTTTATTAGTTTTATTTGTCACAAGAAATCTCAATTGGGATAAGGAATTTTGACACTATCATTTGTTTATCTTAATACCATATAACTCCGATTTATACTGGGTGTTATATCACAAGTGCGTTATAAATTAATAAGAGACTATTAATAAACATGAAAAGAACTGTTACGATACGTACTGAATTCATCATTTACTTATGTTATAATAAGTCAGGTTTAGGGTTAGGTATTTTAACACCTATCATTTACTTGTTTTAACACCACCTCTTATGGGAGATATGGTGTCGCTAGTAAAGTAATAATGAAAAATAAGATGGACTCCATTACAGCGTCGAATAACAGACTTGCAAATACGTGGGTGAAATGTTTTCATAATAAACGGATATAATTAACTGCAAAAGTAAGGAACACAGTAGGCCACATAGTAGTGAGGAATTCCAATAAAAATGGCAGAAAATAACTTTTACTGAACTGTTCTACCAATCAACATGCCTGAACAAAATCTTCATCGAGTATCGAAGAGGTCTAAGCAAGTCGAAGGTATTGATTGGAAGAGAACTCACGCGGTTTATTGTTATTACCCTGCTCCAAGTTTATTACGTCGTAAACATCTCTTTAGGCCTAAACTCTTGCCAAGTTGATGTTTCATTTTGGCTTTATCTTTCTTGATCCGTCTCTATGTAAGCACGATCCACTGAACGGAAACCTGCTATTAAACAGAGTATATCCGACTGTCGCCTCGGGTATAGTCAAGTATAGGTGCTATCTATCTTGTTTTTGTGATGGAGTGACCAACACGTCAGCATATATATATATATATATATCCATCCGGAAGTAGTTGTAGTGTCGACAAGGTATCAAATAAATAGAAGTGTAGAACAAAACCCGCAATAAATAGGCTTTGCAAAAAAAACAAAACTGGATACTTTGCAAATCTCAGAAATTTTCTTTCTTGTTTTACGTTAATTGTGAATTTTTCCTATTTGCAATTTTATTTATTGATTCGGCATATAACAACGTGTGGAACAGTTTCCACAAAACAGATAGACGAACTATAATTTTGTAACCAAGACAGTTGTTTTGTGTTGCATTTTTAATGGTTATAATAAAATAGTACTGAACACAGGACGTTATATGGGGCAGGGACTCGTGATAAAAAAAAAAAAAAAAAAAAAAAAAGACTTTTCAAGCACTGGAAGAAAACACTCTTTTGGAGGAAGAGGATATGTTAGGAGGGGCCGAATTGTCTTTAGCACAAATAGAGTGGAAAGGCATGAGAAAAAATATGGTCTTTTATTTCTATTCGTTCGGTCTTATAAACAACAAACAAAAATCGGTCCTATAAAAAACTTTTAAACGTTACCATTAAGTAATGAAGTGTTTCGTATTAACACTTAACAACATGTCACTTTTATTTGTCTGTAAAGACCTACAACTTCATTTGTGCCATTTATTCTAAACCTGGATTTATTATGTTTTACTAATTCGCAGCAAGCAATACGTGAGATCGTACAAGTCTTTTGGAATTTGTACACAATGTTTACGACTGGAAACTTTGTTTTTTGTTTCATGTTGAATTTCGCGCAAAGCTATACGAGGGCTATCTGCGCTAGCCGTCCCTAATTTAGCAGTGTAAGACTAGAGGGAAGGCAGCTAGTCATCACCACCCACCGCCAACTCTTGGGCTACTCTTTTGCCAAGGAAAAGTGGGATTCACCGTCACATTATAACGCTCCCACGGCTGAAAGGGCGAGCATGTTTGGTGCAACGGGGATTCGAACCAAGTTTCTTTTTGCACAACTCCTCTACCGGTGGCTCGCCAGTAACCTTAAGGACTTAATAACGCTAACAACTGGGTTTCGATACCCGCAATGATAAGAGAACATGTAGCCCATTCCGTAATGTCGTGTTTAACAACAAATAAACAAAGATAATTACAATATCGAATCACGGATACTGTGATACTTTGATGCGTCTTACTTAATAATTAACTGTTTATTTTATTTACAAAATTTCACTAGGTTCTCCTTACGTCATCAGGTGGCATACAAAAATCGAAACGAACAGAATTTAATTCAAAAAGTAGAAGGAATCCTCAATAGCCGCCGCATCCGAAATTCCTTTATGTTTGTTTGATTTGAATTTCACGTAAAGCTACAGAAGGATCTTAAAACTGAATGTTTGGTCCGTTTGCTGGTAGTTAATAAAAATTATACAATGGGCTACTTATGATCTGCCCACCATGAGTATTGAAATCCTATTTCTAGTGTTACACGTTCGCAGGCAGAACGCTGTTCCAGACTCAGACTCCTTAGAGGAGGTTTAAAGTACATTACGATACTCCCCCCCGTGGTACGGGAGTCCAATTTGGTATAATCATTCATCAAGTTTTCTTCCAACCTACCCTCACACTGAAATTATTTTAAGCAGGATTAGAATGAATTACTCTGTGAAACCTACGTCGCGATCAAATACATCAACTAAAAGGGTTTGACCTGCCCAGTCGGAAACTGTAAATAGGCCTCAAATCGGTCAAAAGATGGCGGAGCTACGAGCAAAAAGTTTGTATTTGAATAAGAAATACAACACTCGGAACCATTTTATGAGACACTATGTTACGGCTTAAAATAATGACGTGACAACCTATAACAATACAATAGTAACCTATAAGCATACAACCTAGTGAAACGTTGCGAATGAAATAAACAAATGTTTTGCTATGTACAACGAACAACTTATACGTTAGGCCTCAGTTACTCTGTCGTCCGTCACTATAGGTTTTCCAAAAAATAAAAGTCCTGGTATGTATCCTACTGAGCTTGTTTATATTTAAGTACTTCATATTACGCACAGAAATAAACGAGCTTTTACAAGCAATCTTTTTCAAGCTATAAATCTAACTGAAAAATTATAACCATAGTTTATCATACCTTACGCCAGTTTGTAGCGTGCATGAGTAATATTATTTATTCAAATCCATACAGCTGCGCTTTCAAAAACATCACCTACCTGGTAATATCGTTGTGCGTGTAAATCGACCTTGAGAAAACTAAAGTGATATAATCAGAAGTCAAAATACCGAAGCTGAAAAAGCACTGTAAACCCTAACTTTACCAATAACACTTTAACAGCCAGAACATTCCGAGCACCTCTGAAGCCTCGTATTATCACGTTCCGGCAGGGGTGAAACTTTCATTTTAAAAATAGAAGGGGCAATTGTGAAATTAGATTATAAAATAATATATTCTATACAAAAATAAAAAGAAATCGATTGTTTCTTTTAGGGTTAATCTTCCCCCTTTGTTATTTCACATAAATGTACAACAATTACTGAACAGCAGTTGTATCAATGTTTACACTATTTTAAAACTTTTAAAGATCTAATCGTTTACATTCGAGAACCACTTAACACTTTCCACGACATTCACGTATCAATACAACTTAAGAAATAGTAATAACACTTACATTGGTGATACTTAGAAACAAACAACAACAAATAATTAGAGACGAAGCTGTGTTATTGTTAGTCTGAATAAAAATATGCATATGTAAAATGAGTTAAACATATCTGGTGTGTACTTTGGCTGTTGCAGCAGGTGAAATCTATATATATTTATTTCTCAATTCCTACAACTTATTAATTTTGGACCTGGACTTATACAGTTCGACAATATCAAGAATGGTTCCCTCTTTATGAAATTTCCTGTTTTGGTATACAAATAAAATAACTATAAACAGTACGGTACAATAAAAGAAACAAAACATTTAGAAGCACACCTGAACTTGCCTTTAGAAGAAACTTACTACAATGTACATCTGACAAGATCTCTCTTGTTCTTTCACTATATCATAAGGCCTGGCACGGCCAGGTGGTTAAGGCACTCGACTCGTAGTCCGAGGGTCGCGGGTTCAAATCCCCGTCGCACTAAACATGCTTGCCCTTTAAACTGTGGGGGCATTATAATGTGACGGTCAATCCCACTATTTGTTGGTAAAAGAGTAGCCCAAGAGTTGGCGGTGGGTGGTGATGACTAGCTGTCTTCCCTCTAGTCCTACATTGCAAGATTAGGAACGGCTAACAGAGATAGTCCTCGTGTAGCTTTGCGCGAAATTCAAAACAAAAACTATATCTTATCCTACTTTAAAGTTGAATTTAAAATTGATCTTGCCAACTAATAGAAAAGAAAATATCAAAAAAATATATTCCTTTTCTAGGCATTTATATCAGTAAACTGCTGGCGGAGCATTTCCTGTCCAAGTAACGAAAATGTTCTTGATGAATATGCCGAGCCTGGCTATATCGTTCAGGCCACTTTGTTTCACGGAATTACGAAGCTAGGTCTTCAGACTTTTCAGAGCACTAATGCACTTCTTAGGCTCAGGAGTGTACGCAGGGACAACTAACAGTAACCTCACCAGGGCCTCACCCTGATCAAAAAGGCCACAATGATTTTCCGCAAGATGTTTGTAACCATAGTGCTAGAACTGCAGGTGTATTGTGAGATGAACATGATTAAGTGCGCATGTAATGACTTTCTGGTCAATTCTCAATACCGTCAGTCTCTCTCCAGTGAAGAAAACTTTCTGCAGTTTTACAAGGGTCTGCAGGCCTGTGTGGTCGAAAAACTCTCTGAACTGCACATTTATAGCGTACAGCAGCTCCATAGTACACCAAAAGAAACGTTGGTGCACGTGCACCATCCTAACCAGTCAAGTGCTTGGATGTTTTCTCATGTGTAGTATTTGGATTTATCAAATGCTTGCTAAAGTGTTTCTTTGTTATTTTCTCTTGAGGAGAAGTTTTAATACATTTCAGTGGAGCAAGTATTCTAGCAACGGTTTGTGTTCTCTTTTACAAAGACACATATATATTTATATTTAGACACGCTAATTCCTCCAGAGCTCTAGGGAATAAAATTATCCCTAAGATCGTTGTCTCCTTCCGAAACCTTTCCAGAACCATTAGCTGTTGCACCACATGAAGCCACTTCTTCGAAACTAAGCGACAATGGCTTGTACTGGTTGAGCACTGACAGAATGGTTAGGGCACAAACAATTCTCTTTGTGGGGTACAGCGGTTTGAAAATAGCTTAGGATCCATTCTCAGACTTTTCTAGTGTCCCGAACATTACCTTAAAATTTTCCCAATTGTTCAAACAAACATCGCAACTCGTGTATCCTCTTGAAAAATTGTGAAATACAGAAGAGACTATACATGCTAAGTATTTAAAAAAAAATGAAATTTACCCAGTGAGGACCGCGATGGTCATAAAAAGCTAGTGGCTGTTTTTTTCTAAAGAAAACCTGCGCACCAGAGTATTGGTGCGACTTATTTTTTAGTATGTTTGCCCACGAAGACCAGAAATGGGTAGATTGAGGTGCAGTAATACATCAGTGGCAACCTTGGATATTCTTTCTCCTATTATTGAATACACTTTATGAAGACTTTCAAATTATTTGTGTGGCATGAAAGCCTGTGGCACAAAACAGAGGCATATTGACTTTTGTTCAATGCCAGATATATCTTGTGTTCGATAAATGATTACTGAATATCACAGCAAAAGCAGAACATTCAATCACTGCTATGTCTCTAACAATGGAGTTACACATTAAATACGGGATCTCATTCCGAATTTTACGGCAGTTATAACCCTAATTATGTATTAACCACATACAGAGTTTGAGATCATCTTCTGACCTCAACTTCAGAAGCTGAGTTAGGTTCTCTTTCTTTTCCTCATGACCTCTAAACGCCAACCCTTCTCAGGTCATAAACTGCACTGTGCTTAAAGTCTTCAACAGGCAAAATTTAAACTTGCTGTAATCGAAACGCCAAAGCACCATGGAGCGGAATGTGTACTGGTCTTTCTTCCTGGACATGAAAGGTTATCGTTATCTTATGCGGTTGACAATCAGCATTCTGTGCAAACCTCTCTACGATTTTTGTTTCTTCCAATTTCTAAATCCTCTACAGGATCTTCATTTTTCAACGGAAAAAATTGTGATTCATTTCTCCTGATAATGGAGAGTCCTATTTGTCAACTTTTGTTCTATAATGAATCTCGAGCTTGGCTGATTTGGAATATTTCCAAAGACATCTATTTCAGACTCTTCTACCCCTGTAGCTCCTGTCTCAAATACCTATGTGGTAGGCGGACGTTGATATCTGCGGCAATCGTCTTTCCTAACCACTAGCCTCCCTTTCTAGAAATTCCTTTTGTCTCTTTCTATTTCTCTATGGCACTACTGTTCCACCTCCTTCAACAATAAATATGACAAACAGCACCACAGTAAACCCCTTAAAACCTCTTTCTAAATCACCTTATAAATACGAATTATTACTTTATGTATAGACGTGTAAAACTGACTAAAATAATAGTATTAATAATTACATAATAAATATAAAAAAGGAGAAGAGGAAAAATACAATTCTACAAAATAGGTTTACAGAATATTACAGTAAAATATTACTGTTTAGTTTAAATAATGTTTTATCATGGAAAATGTTAACACGCTGTAAAAACAACTGGTATAGAAAGTTTTATTATGCCTTAACAAAAATTATCTGGTTTGTTTAGTACTTTTAAAAGGAATTGTAAGGGTCTAATATATGTATACCTATGATTACAAATTTATTTTATCAACATTTACACTGCACAGCTTTATTTGGGGGGGGGGACCTAAAGTTCACTGCTTTTTACATTGTTGTACCTTCTGTAAACCAAATATCCTTTAATTTCCAAAATGGCTAACTACTGGTCCAGTGAACTGTTTTGGTGACTCAGTAAAAATACTTTGACACATATAACGTAACCATTTATTAATACATTTCTGCTTTTATAATCTGTAACGTCTCTATATTAACCATGGTTTTCATGTTGGATATCCTTATAATTAAACGAAGGAAGAATAAAAAGTTAATTAATTACATTGAGTAAGTTGATTAAATAGTAATAATTATACATGCAGCTAAAAGCACACATATCCCTCGTGTAGCTTTGCGCGAAATTCAAAACAAACATGCAGCTAAAAAAAATCATAGAACACATCGTTGTCTAAACCTACACTTTTTTGCACAGAAGCGAAAACCAAAATCAAATAAACAAAGAGTGTTTTGGAGGATATCAGAATGTTGATAGCCTGCCATTTCTTTCACACAACAGTTAGGGTTAAACAACTTACTAACTACCCTAAGCATCTACTGCTTCTTTACTAACTCTTAGTTAGACTTTAAGTTAAAATAACATAATCAAAATTTACATCTATCAGTATACGAACCTGTTAAACGTTTACTAGTCTTATTGATATAAATAATTGCAGGTATAAAACTTTTCAAAGCTCGAGAAAGAACAGTAAGTTTTATTTGCTTACTCCCTACATAAGTTACACCAACGATGGTTCCACGCATGGAAATCCTTCTTTTGTAGTTTATACAAGAAATCGAACATTATGTTTTTGACAATAACGTGGTACATTTATTATCCTTATATTTCTACGACTTGTTCCTTTTAAGTTTCAATGCCATAATGGTCAAAAACTGCATTTGATTTCTGATTAGAAACACATCGTAACCATACTGAACAGCGCGACAGCGAATCCGTTATCAGAGCAAGACTAAAACCATAACTAGGACTAGATGGCGCTCTTATTTTGAAATAAAGAATAACTGAGAATATAAATATTTCAAAAACTACAATTCCGTTTTACAGCGGGTTTTCTTTTAAAATGTTTCTTAATTCGTTGTCTACACTCACTACACACAACCATTGTTTATAATTGTATAGTTTTGTCCAAGCAAACATTATTTAATATTTAAATTAGATATATTATGATGGACATAATTTATTTAAATTTTACTGGTTTTCAAAAGATTGTTTTTTGCACAAAGCGAATCCCAAGAACTATCTGTGCTAGCCGTCCCTAATTTAGTAGTTGTAAGACTAGAAGGAAGGCAGATAGTCATCATTAGCTACCGCCAACTCTTGGGTTACTATTTTACCAACGAATAATGGGATTTACCGTAACATTATAACGTCCCCACACCTGAAAGGGCGAGAAATGTTTGGTGCGACAGGGATGCGAACCCGCGACCCTCCGATTACGAGTCGCACGCCTTAACACGCTTAGCCATGCCGGGCCGCATTAAAAAAAATACATTTAGCTCATTAAACTGTTCATGTTTCAAAGATCTCACGCAAGCTGCTGCACCAGGACTGAGACAGATGCATTACATGGGTATCATCATGGTCTATTGTAAACTTTGTTGGTCACGATAACTAGTTTTACGTAAATATAATTAAAAGGAAATAGTTCAGCCGGAAAACACGTTTTGTTTTCAAAAAGCGCCCTCTAGTACAGCGGTAAGTCTATGGAGTTATAACGCTAAAATCAGGGGTTCGATTTCCATCGGTGGGCTCAGCAGATAATTCGATGTGGCTTTGCAATAAGGAAAACACACACACATTTTCAAAAGGTGGGGGAGAAGAGATGATTTTCCTCATTTCTAAAAGTGGGTGGGACACGTTTACCCCGGAAATTACACAAACATATTTAGTAGTGAATGAGCATTGGTTTGTTAAATCAATCTTTCATTGGCTATGGTTTATTGACATCTATTACATGAGAAAGAAAATTTCGTTAACTTTTGTACGAGTTTATTCAGTTTGCTCCCCCTGTGTGTAAATACCATATTGGGGGGTAAGAATGTCATCATATTGTGTTATGTGTCGTATGTTCGTTTCTATGCATCGAATAAGACTTATAATGCCTATAAATAATTTATTAGGAAGTCCTATGTCCAGCATGGATGTCAAACTTGGTGAGTATCACTGTGAAGTAATATTAGAGATGACAACATACCGGTAGTCGTACGGTCACGAGGATATATTGTAAAACCATAGCTACAATAAGAGACAATTTTATCACGAATTCGCGGTATTTGTGTTAGAATATATTTGAATAATAAACATAATGTATGTGAATATTTTAAATTATTCAACAGAAATTATCAGCGTTTTTCTTCACAATTAAAATGAAGTGTAAGTTTCAATACTACAGTCTTAAAAGACTATACAATAACCTAACAGGAATTTTATAATTTTCAGAAGTAGTTTGGAAATATTTAGATGGGAAACTTATCTTTGGATGATCCTTTTTTTTTTTGGATAAAACACTTATAATAAAGAGCATATTCCTTGAAAAACACCGCAAAGCTAAGCCTGATGTTTCACCTGTGAAGTGGAAGATGTGTTATATTTTTTATTAAAAGCAGCATGGGTTTTATTTTTCGCATTTTTATTATTGTCAGTCCTTGTAAGCCTAGTTTACTTAAAAGGAAGTTTCTCACTTCACTGATAACTTATTTGCAAAAATTTACATAAATACATATCCGTCATTTTGATTGGAAGAAAAGTTTTCAATTTCAATGTATTATTTAAATAATTCAGGAAATATATAGTTGTTTGTTGTTGTTGTTTTATCCTCGTAAATGTTAGAGCACAGAAATGCTGAGTTACTTTGTATATTAGTAATATTTGTCCCTAAAATTATCACCCAGTTATTAACGTTTTTTTTTTTTTGCTTTGGGTAAGAAACACAGGAGTAGCACGCTATTATGATAGAGAATATAAAATGCAAAGTTTCATTTTTCATTTAAATGGAAAATAATATATATATATGATATATTTAGCTGACGTTTGCTCCAGAAGAAAAAAGTTCACCTTTCGAAAATGTTTAGTTTATGGGGTTTTATAATTTTGTATTAAGATGTTTTGAACTAGCGTGTTTTTCCGACATCATTAACTTAGGCTTGAAGTTATTCTGTAGCCTATCTTGTGGCTCTCCTGGTGGGACAACTGTATATTTATAGACTTTCAATCCCATACTCAGGTGTTCAATTCTACAAAAGGGACAGAGCAAATAGCCCAATATGATTTTGCTTTAAAACGAACAATTTTGCACTGTTGATGAATCACTGTTGAAAATATTATATAAAAAATCAATTTGCAAATAATGGGCATCAGATGGCGCGACGCTATCGCCAGCGCTGTAACGTACGTCACATGACCATGCTTTGGTAAAATCAGCAAAGCAGCACACCATATCTGCTTGGCAGGGAAAACTACGTTTAAGTAAAAGGTAACGTCATTCTCACAGTAAAAGTAATTCTTACTTTTTTACTGAAAAAGAGTAAAATACAGTAAGATAATCGGTATTACTTATAAACTGATAATGTTTTAATTTTTAGCTATAGGGACTTAGGAAGCATATAGATTGGAGCATTTTAAAAATCGATTTATACATTTATTGAAATGTTCTACGTATAGTTTTACATACATGGGTTCCAGTCTTGTAGTTTCAAACTGACAGATTACCCTGAGTATGGTTTTCTTTTGTAAATATATATATATGTATTATTTCTAGTCGCAATAGATCTGCTAAAGTACACGTGGCAGAACGCGATTCAAAGAGTGAGGCCACGCCCTTTTAACAACAGGAATTGGTTTGTTGAGAGGGGTGGACAAAAATATTTTCTTATAAATTCAAAACATATACTTTAAAACTTACATTTCTTTCACGTTTGATGAAATTCGGGGAGTTATATAACGACTAGAAGTGATATGTTTAAAGCAGAGTTATTAGTTTTAGGTTTTTTAATTTTATCTTCAGTGTTTAATTTACAAAAACAATAATGTTAAATTAACATTTATCACACTCTTGTCGTTTCTCAAATTTAGACGTTTGTATTAATTGTAGCCTAATACGTACAAAAATTAACGCTATTGATTCAAATCTTATATTTTTATTGTATTTATGTTTTCATTACTTGATTATTCGTTTATACTTTACATTGTAGATGGCAGTAAGTCTGCTGTAACAATAATTTTAACCATTTCAGGAAGTTAATCTTTGCGTGTATGTTTAGTATCATAAACTTGCCTAAACGCTTAAAATCGTGTGTCCCACTTGTATAAAAAAGATGTTTTTCCTGGTGATGTAATTTCCTAAGCTAAGCATAGAAATTAATTAAATGTTAAATAATGAATAATTGTTTCAAAATAATTAATCAGTGGGTGTAATATGGATGCAAATAATTTAATAAATTATTTTATATGTCTTTTTGTCAAATTTCACCCAAAGCTACTCGACCTATATCTATGATACCTGTCTTTAATTTAGAAGTGATAGACCAGAAGGGAAGTGTTCAATGAAAAACGGGGCCTGGCATGGCCTAGCGCGTTAAGGCGTGCGCTTCGTAATCTGAGGGTCGCGGGTTCGCGCCCGAGTCGCACCAAACATGCTCGCCCTCCCAGCCGTGGGGGCGTTATAATGTTACGGTCAATCCAATTATTCGTTGGTAAAAGAGTAGCCCAAGAGTTGGCGGTGGGTGGTGATGACTAGCTGCCTTCCCCCCAGTCTTACACTGCTAAATTAGGGACGGCTAGCACAGATAGCCCTCGAGTAGCTTTGTGCAAAAAACAAACAAGCATAATTTTGTATACCTTGTATCAAGGTTAATAATATAATCTGAAAGCATAACTTTGTGTATATTGTATATACATCTCTCTTCACAAGTTTCTCCCACTAGTTCACATACAGAGGGGAATTTGTTTTCGATTTGCATACTACAACATATAAAGTATCTTTTGAACACTTTGCTTCTCCCAAGTTATAACTAGTGTTATCTCCTGTAGGTTTTGTAATATTACAGATTATATTGTCTCTTAAAATCTTCTGTACTGTGTTTGTTTTCTGTAGCTATTTCTTGAAAATTGTGAATTTATTTCACTGTCACGTTATCTCCTAGTCTTTCTATCATTCAGGCTAGCTTTCTTTCCAATAACCCTGTTATTAGATTTGTTTTCAGCTAATGATTTTCTCCTGTAACTTCATATCACGTTATTTCCCAGACCCTATGTATTATTTCAGCATGTCTTTTCTCCTTTAACGCTTGTCATGTTATCTCCTAAACTCTATTACTTCGGCTAGTCTTTTACTCCTGAAACCCCTAGATTATCACAGTTAGACTAGTCTTCTGTAACCCCTATCACTTTACAACTAGTCTTTTGTTCTAAAGCCCCATTCAGGTTATTTTCTACAGCTTTTATATACTTTCACTTTCTGTTTACTTTTTTCAGCTCGGAATTTCAAATAAATTATTTTTCGACGTGTGAATGATATCACAATGTTTCATTTTTATTCGTGTGGTGAATTGCTGGGTTCTTAATATATGTTTATAAGGTATCTGTTTGAGTGTTCCTTGTATTCTGTAAAATCTATTGTTTGTTTCAATATGTTATACACGTATCAAATAATCAGGACGGTATATATTTTACAGAGTACATTAACTGACCACCATGGGTCAAGGAAGGAGCAAACAGAAGGTTGGTAAAAAGGAAGGGGCACCAGGAGCGGATGAATCCGTTACAAAGGTTAATAAACTTTATATAATAAATAGTATTTAACAACGTTCAAAATGACGTGAAATATATACAATTTACCGTGCGATAGCTGTATGGTAAAAGTAAAATTTTAATGAAATATTTGATAGCAAACTAGTATACAGTAAATGTTAGGGAGACAAAAAAACTATTTTAAAAGTAATATAATCTCTAATTTGTAAAGAACAAGACTCACTGAATCTTTTCGCCATGTTACAGAAAGGAACCTTGGGTAGACTCGTGCTTTCAAACTCTTTCTGGTTAGTGGCGTCATCTATTATTGATATTGTCAAGTATAAATATACCGTTATTGAATAATTTAACTTATTGCTAATGTTTTAAAAACCTTGGAAACATTTTACAACCGTACACTTAATGGTCAGAATTCGATTCGAAAGCTAAAATAAAAAAATAATACTATTTAAAAAGAAAAAAGAGTCTAAGAACCGGAAACTGAGTAAGTATTTCAGTTTAATCGAAGGCTCCTAATGGGACATGAGTTAACCACAGCTTTCATGAATATCCATCGATAATTTATAAGTTCTGACCAATGGAGGGGAGACGGTAACAAGCCAGTAGCAGCTACCGCTTACGTTTCAGCTCTTAGCCGATTAACAAATTTATTATCAGAGTTGTAACTTCCTTACAGCTTCAAACGAGCAGCGTGTTCAGTAGCATATCGTGTGTCGAATCTCGAACTTTTATGTATAAGCATTCTAACAACTAAGCCACGAAAAAATAAAACATAAGAAAAGTCTATTTTCTTTGTTTCATAAATGTCTCGTCTAATAACTTGGTATTGTTAAAGTGAGTCATATGAAACTTTATAGCATCTTTAAAAGTTTTTTTCAGTGTAAATTATATGAAATTAAAACAATTATTCAATTTTTGTTTCTATAATGTTTACTGAGAGAGAATTTAATGAAATCGCACATTTTGTTTGTGAAACGTGTAGAAAGAACACAGCAACAATTAGTGGTATTAATTACTTGCATAAATAATTGCGAAAAATGTGTTCGAACCTTTTAGGCACGTTTAGGGTTAAGATAATTTAATTAGTGGTTTTTATTTACGAGTGTGATTCATGCTACAAGCTGAGGCTTGTGTTATTCCACGAAGGAAATGGTAAAACCAACAGCTTCAGCACGTGGCTCCCCCTTACACCAAACATGCTCGCTCTTTCAGCCGTGGGGGTGTTGTAATGTTACAGTCAATTCCCACTATTCGTTAGTAAAAGAGTAGCCCAAGAGTTGGCAGTGGGTGGTGATGACTAACAGCCTTCCCTTTAGCCTTACACTGCTAAATTAGGAACGACTAGCGCAAATAGCCCTCGTGTAGCTTTGCTCGAAATTCAAACCAAAACCAATCAGTACGTGGGTAAGAATGGTCCTTGTGGCTTACGTTAGAGCACAAGTAAGATGCCATAGTTATAACACCCCAACAGTTCTGTAACATGGTAATAACTCATAAATTAATAATAAACAGATCTGTACCATGGCAATTAATCATAAATTAAAATAATAATAAACAGTTCTGTACCATGGCAATTACTCATAAAGTAATAATAAACAGTTCTGTACCATGGCAATTGCTCATAAAGTAAAATAACAATAAACACGGTCGGAATTGTTACCTAGCAGCAGCGAGCTTTCAGTTTTTTCTTTGTCACTAGAACATTGTTCAACCTGATAAAACAACAAACTGTTCAACCTGGTAAAACAACAAACTGTTCAACCTGATAAAACAACAAACTGTTCAACCTGATAAAACAACAAACTGTTCAACCTGATAAAACAACAAACTGTTCAACCTGGTAAAACAACAAACTGTTCAACCTGATAAAACAACAAACTGTTCAACCTGATAAAACAACAAACTGTTCAACCTGATAAAACAACAAACTGTTCAACCTGATAAAACAACAAACTGTTCAACCTGATAAAACAACAAACTGTTCAACCTGATAAAACAACAAACTGTTCAACCTGATAAAACAACAAACTGTTCAACCTGGTAAAACAACAAACTGTTCAACCTGGTAAAACAACAAACTGTTCAACCTGATAAAACAACAAACTGTTCAACCTGGTAAAACAACAAACTGTTCAACCTGGTAAAACAACAAACTGTTCAACCTGGTAGAACAACAAACTGTTCAACCTGATAAAACAACAAACTGTTCAACCTGGTAAAACAACAAACTGTTCAACCTGATAAAACAACAAACTGTTCAACCTGATAAAACAACAAACTGTTCAACCTGATAAAACAACAAACTGTTCAACCTGGTAAAACAACAAACTCTTCAACCTGATAAAACAACAAACTGTTCAACCTGGTAAAACAACAAACTGTTCAACCTGATAAAACAACAAACTGTTCAACCTGGTAAAACAACAAACTCTTCAACCTGATAAAACAACAAACTGTTCAACCTGATAAAACAACAAACTGTTCAACCTGGTAAAACAACAAACTGTTCAACCTGATAAAACAACAAACTGTTCAACCTGGTAAAACAACAAACTGTTGAACCTGATAAAACAACAAGCTGTTCAACCTGATAAAACAACAAGCTGTTCAACCTGATAAAACAACAAGCTGTTCAACCTGATAAAACAACAAGCTGTTCAACCTGATAAAACAACAAACTGTTCAACCTGATAAAACAACAAACTGTTCAACCTGGTAAAACAACAAACTCTTCAACCTGATAAAACAACAAACTGTTCAACCTGATAAAACAACAAACTATTCAACCTGGTAAAACAACAAACTGTTCAACCTGATAAAACAACAAACTGTTCAACCTGATAAAACAACAAACTGTTCAACCTGGTAAAACAACAAACTGTTCAACCTGATAAAACAACAAACTGTTCAACCTGATAAAACAACAAACTGTTCAACCTGATAAAACAACAAACTGTTCAACCTGATAAAACAACAAACTGTTCAACCTGGTAAAACAACAAACTGTTCAACCTGGTAAAACAACAAACTGTTCAACCTGGTAAAACAACAAACTGTTCAACCTGGTAAAACAACAAACTGTTCAACCTGGTAAAACAACAAACTGTTCAACCTGATAAAACAACAAACTGTTCAATCTGATAAAACAACAAACTGTTCAACCTGATAAAACAACAAACTGTTCAACCTGGTAAAACAACAAACTGTTCAACCTGATAAAACAACAAACTGTTCAACCTGATAAAACAACAAACTGTTCAACCTGGTGAAACAACAAACTGTTCAACCTGCTAAAACAACAAACTGTTCAACCTGCTAAAACAACAAACTGTTCAACCTGGTAAAACAACAAACTGTTCAACCTGGTGAAACAACAAACTGTTCAACCTGGTAAAACAACAAACTGTTCAACCTGGTAAAACAACAAACTGTTCAACCTGGTAAAACAACAAACTGTTCAACCTGGTAAAACAACAAACTGTTGAACCTGATGAAACAACAAACTGTTCAACCTGGTAAAACAACAAACTGTTCAACCTGATAAAACAACAAACTGTTCAACCTGGTAAAACAACAAACTCTTCAACCTGATGAAACAACAAACTCTTCAACCTGGTAAAACAACAAACTGTTCAACCTGATAAAACAACAAACTGTTCAACCTGATAAAACAACAAACTGTTCAACCTGGTAAAACAACAAACTGTTGAACCTGATAAAACAACAAACTGTTCAACCTGGTGAAACAACAAACTGTTCAACCTGGTGAAACAACAAACTGTTCAACCTGGTGAAACAACAAACTGTTCAACCTGGTAAAACAACAAACTGTTCAACCTGGTAAAACAACAAACTGTTCAACCTGGTAAAACAACAAACTGTTCAACCTGGTAAAACAACAAACTGTTCAACCTGGTAAAACAACAAACTGTTCAACCTGATAAAACAACAAACTGTTCAACCTGATAAAACAACAAACTGTTCAACCTGATAAAACAACAAACTGTTCAACCTGGTGAAACAACAAACTGTTCAACCTGGTGAAACAACAAACTGTTCAACCTGGTGAAACAACAAACTGTTCAACCTGATAAAACAACAAACTGTTCAACCTGATAAAACAACAAACTGTTCAACCTGATAAAACAACAAACTGTTCAACCTGGTGAAACAACAAACTGTTCAACCTGGTGAAACAACAAACTGTTCAACCTGATAAAACAACAAACTGTTCAACCTGGTAAAACAACAAACTGTTCAACCTGGTAAAACAACAAACTGTTCAACCTGGTAAAACAACAAACTGTTCAACCTGGTAAAACAACAAACTGTTCAACCTGGTAAAACAACAAACTGTTCAACCTGATAAAACAACAAACTGTTCAACCTGATAAAACAACAAACTGTTCAACCTGGTGAAACAACAAACTGTTCAACCTGGTGAAACAACAAACTGTTCAACCTGATAAAACAACAAACTGTTCAACCTGATAAAACAACAAACTGTTCAACCTGATAAAACAACAAACTGTTCAACCTGGTGAAACAACAAACTGTTCAACCTGGTGAAACAACAAACTGTTCAACCTGATAAAACAACAAACTGTTCAACCTGGTAAAACAACAAACTGTTCAACCTGGTAAAACAACAAACTGTTCAACCTGGTAAAACAACAAACTGTTCAACCTGATAAAACAACAAACTGTTCAACCTGATAAAACAACAAACTGTTCAACCTGGTGAAACAACAAACTGTTCAACCTGGTGAAACAACAAACTGTTCAACCTGGTAAAACAACAAACTGTTGAACCTGGTAAAACAACAAACTGTTGAACCTGGTAAAACAACAAAGGAACCTTAATGATTTGTTTGTTCCGCAATCCCATCATCCACCCACTATTCTTTGTATGATCAACCTTTAAGAAATTAATATTTTTAAGTGTATTTTACTTTTTATTTTTTTACTTTTGTAATATGCAATACTGAAATGTTGTACGTCTTTAAAAACAACAGTTGTTTAAACAATCTTGAAAACAGGAACGCGCCAGTGAGCACGTGTGAAAGCCAAACCTCTTCTTCTTTCCAAGGTTTCGTTATGATCCACCCAGTTTGATTTAATGGCATCTCCAGCAGTCCAAACAATTAGAAGTTTTGCTTATTTGAAAACCTTTTGATTCGGTGAAAGTTTTCCGTACATCCTGGTTATTTTCATTATTTAGGTGGGAGAAAAGAGAATTCAAACTCCTGTTATCGGGTCAAAATGTGTATCTTAAAATTCTCGGTTTGTGGCCCGTGGGCATACAAATTATCTCACGATAGCATTCCATATATGGCGACAAGTGTTGTTGACTGGCCGCCTTCCATAAAGTCTGTCAATTCAAAGTGAGAGGTGATTATGCGCAGATTGTCCTTGTGTTGATTTGCGCAGAATTTCTAAAATTGAAAAACAGTCGAACTATTGCAAAATATATCGCACGTACCAGTGGAGTTCTTTATTAAACGGTAGTTTAGCTACGACATTAAAATAATCTGGATGCCAGTTGATCGATTGAAATTGTATAATGTAATTATATATTTCCTCACCAGGTGGCTTCAAAGCTTGCTTGAATAAATATTTGACATTTCAGTGTTACAACTTTTTTTATCTTTGTTTTTTTAAACAAAAAATGATAATTGTTCAAACATTTCGTTCTGAAACTTCCAAATATATGAATTATTCATTCAGAAATTGTCTTTCATAAAATATTTCATATCAGCATTATTAAACGTCCAGTAAGCTTGTTAAAATTAATCTTTGGTATGTTTCATTGGTGTGTTTGTTTGAACGAGGCCTGGCATGGCCTAGCGCGTTAAGGCGTGCTCTTCGTAATCTGAGGGTCGGGGGGTCGCGCCCGAATCGCGCCAAACATGCTCGCCCTCCCAGCCGTGGGGGCGTTATAATGTGACGGTTAATCCCACTATTCGTTGGTAAAAGAGTAGCCCAAGAGTTGGCGGTGGGTGGTGATGACTAGCTGCCTTTTCTCTAGTCTTACACTGCTAAATTAGGGACGGCTAGCACAGATAACCCTCGAGTTGCTTTGTGCGAAATTCCAAAACAAAAACAAAACAATTGTTTGAACGTTTGCCAAGAGACATGCCAAGTCAAAACATATTTTTATTAAATCAAGCTTACAATATTTCAGTATAATATTACCAACACAAATAAATACAAAAATCGTAATGTGCAACCAAGTCTGGATTTTGAGCAGTTAATAACATAGATAGACAAAGTTTTTATGCGCTTTTCTTTCGTATGGAACACCAAATATGCATTTCATGCAGCGATGACAAGTGTATGTGTTAATTAACAACACAAGACGTAGAGAATGAATGAAAATATTAACTAATAAACAGTCGGGGTCTGGAGTTGGTGCTGCCGATCTGTGTTCGAACCCAGTGCTATACCACAAACTATTACCTGGACTGTAAGCTGTGAGTGCGTTATAACAGCGGCAGTCGTTTCTTTAGTGTGCTTGATGAATGTTAGGATGCTGTTCGTTGGCTGTCTGCCTTCTGATCAGTTGTTCTCATGATGGCGGAAGATGACCTCAGTAGCTTTGTGGTAAATACAAATATAGCAGACAATGCATAACGATACGAGGCCAGACTAGAAATGTCACGTTTCAGCCGTCTAGACTAGGAGATAAAAATGTGTGCATGTTTAGAGGCTAATAACCATTAAACATATTTTTTAAAGTAATGTTTAATAAATACCCTGAGATAAATAAATTACTGATAATGATTGGTGTAAAATATAGAAATGCACTAAAGTTCTTGATTATCACGTGACGTTTTAAGTATTTTAATAACGGCGTTTGTTTATTAACCAACACAAACCAGTTCCAAGGTTGTCGCTAGGAGGTGTGTGTTCACTGCCACGTGATTTCTCTCATTTGTGTGATTTAAAAATTCTCTGAAATTTACTTGATAAATTAATTTTACAAGAACAAAATAAAAATCACTAAACTATCCAGACTTCCAAGTTTAAAGTAACGTGACACTTTTTTAGTAACTGGAATAATTGCTTTTATTCCTGCTAAATTAGTGCGTGCATTTCGATTTGAGCCTAGAGCGCCACCTGTTATATGAATCTTAATAATAAATGCACGGATATTTGATATTTAGAGTGTAACTACATTGTTTTCAACGTGTAAAAAAAGTTATTCTTTAATTTTCTATGACAGTTATTATAAAGGTATTTAGAATGAACAACGTTCGTTAGTGTTTGTGTTCTCATTTCGTTATTAGAAAATTGGGCGGGAAAGTAACATGGTTCAGGGCTAACTTCATTAGATGTTATGATATATCAGGGGAAAAGGAATAATAATTTGTGGTGATGAATCATTGGGTAGTGTCGCCTTCTACAATCAGTCTGTGGTTACCACCAGGAGGCGTTATTATCATGTGTCTTACATTTTGTTTTCATGTGCGTTTTCTTTTCGTTTGTATGAAATTTGATATGTAGTGCCATCAGCCATGATTGTTTTTGTTACTGAAATAGAATACATTTGATAGAGAGAATAATAACATGTTTATTTGATAAATTAACCGTTTTAAACGTTTAACATACACAAAGACAATTTGAACTTCTTTCATCACAAAATGATGTCGTATCCGATTTCTATGAAATATTTGTCATTGTCTAAACACCAAACATGTTTGCCATTTTGTAGTATAAACAGATGCATAAAGATCCAAATCTAATGCTTGCTTATTAACCCGATCGTCCAAATATTTGGAACATTTATTGCGCAATTATTTGTCAACCTTGTTTTCAACTATCCATAAAACACTCTTCTGAGAATATAATTACTTTATGTCTGCAATATATTAAATAACTTAGGGAACGTTGTGCAACACTTTGTATAGTTATGAGGGACGAGTGAGCTATCAGATTATATTACAGATAATGGAACCACATCATCACAATTATGTTCACTCTCAGAGTTTATTCTCACGCTGCTCAAAAGCTTCATGATTGGTTAGAAGAGTCGTGACGTATAAGAACGAAGGACTTCACCCAAACTCTAAACCGAAACTTTGTCTTATGTATCATATCAAATTAAATATTTTCATTCAGCACGACATAAGTGCAAAATAGAGTTCGGGTCTAAGCAAGCAGTGGACGAATTAGTTGTGTCTTCCCTGTTAACCTTGTAACTGACACCTGCCTCAAAGAGAAAATTTAACAATGGTAAGATTTGAAACTTTGTGATCGAAAGTGTTTTTCAGTTGATGTTTCATATTATGTCAATGTTTATTAACACTAGTACCATTTTTGGACATTAAACTTCATGCTAGGTCGACAATTCATTTAATTGCGCATGGAGAACAACATCTAAGGGGGGAGGAAGCAATTTTGGATTAGTCGGGCAACTCAGAATAGTGTGCAAAGCATGCCAGTGTTCCGGGATCAGGGGACATGTCCCCCATAAAAACTTTGAAAGATAGGTATTCTGAGATTGAATTTTATGCTGAATTCACTAAAATGTATTGAAAGTATTAATATTTTACAAGCATTTCTTTATGATTCACAAAAAAAACAAGCGTTCACTGGCACTTAGCATGGTTATAAGCAAGAACAACTACAAATTACACATGTAATTTATTACGTGTTATTATACTGATTCAAACCCAGTATTATTCGTCTATCTATTTACCTAGAAAGATATTTTGAATTACAAGTTTAAAACACCCTTCAGTTATTGCGACAAGATGTTGGTTCGGCTGCTCTTCACTCTGCCGGACCTCTATCGGAGCACGTGAGGTCAGATGACAACAAAAACAGACTTTTGTATTTGATAAAAATAAGTGTACTTTTAAATATCTCACTATAGAACATACCCCACTCAAATTCTTATTGAAGTAATGTATCATATCAGACCTAATGTAAAATAAGAATAATGCCATATTAGTAAAAATAATGTAATCCACCAGATTTTATTTCCAGAAAAAAAAAAACACTTGTATCGCTCAAATCTTCTATGTTACCTAGAAGTCAAATGTACTTTGCCTGGATCTAATCCGATTCGGATTATGATGACTTTATTGCACGCTTTCGTGCACTCGGTCTCATGTAAGCTTCAGAAATTTTTCGTTTGTTTGTGTTTGATAAATATTCCGAGTTTTTTTTAATTTCGCGCAAAGCTACACGAGGACTATCTGCGCTATCCGTCCCTAATTTAGCAGTGTAAGACTATAGGGAAGTCAGTTAGTCATCATCACCCACCGCCAACTCTTGGGCTGCTCTTTAACCAACTAATAGTGGGGTTGACCGTAACATTATAACGTCCTTTCAGCCGTAGTAAAAGAGTAGCCCAAGAGTTGGCGATGGGTGGTGATGACCAACTGTCTTCCCTCTAGTCTTACACTGCTAAATTAGGGGCGGCTAACGCAGATAGCCCTCGTGTAGCTTTGCGCGAAATTCAAAACAAACAAACAAAATCTATCTCAGAAACACTCTTTGAGGTCTCTGATGTACATAAGGTTTATTGAATTAGCATTGGATCAAGTGCCTATATACTATTTTCGATTTATTTAACATAGTAAAACTGTGAAAGAAAAAATTTGTGGCAGGGATTAGAACCCAAAACTGCAGCAAGTTTCTAGATTTTTTAAATGTATTTATTAGTATTTATTACATTGTATAGACCAATATTAACATACTTAATTTTAATGGCATCGTATGAGGTAATAATTTGATCTACTGGTTACTTCAAGTTATTTATCATATACAGTCCTTGTAATAACGCCGCTGTGGAACTAACATGTGTAATATAAATTATCTGCAGTTGGCGCATGACTTGTTGATTTGCATATTCCAAAGGGTTTTATCATAATGTGTTCATCCCTCTTTATTATGTTGAAGTAATTTAATACTTGAAATCCATTCAGAAAACATTTCATGAGATTCAAACACAAACGTTACCAAGACTCTCCTGCTAGTGAAATTTAACTAGCTTAACTCTTGATGACGAGAAACCTACTTGACATAAAAATATATCTCAGGACGGTTGGTATGGGTAGTAACACTTTTACTAACAAAGCAGAAAACAGCGTTTCGACCTTTTGAGATACGTAACTAACGTAACTGTTTTGAATGATAATTTGAGAACATAGTTAAGAATCGTCTGTGAGTAGTCAAAGTTCTTCTGGACAGAGTTAAGAATCGTCTGTGAGTAGTCAAAGTTCTTCTGGACAGAGTTAAGAATCGTCTGTGAGTAGTCAAAGTTCTTCTGGACAGAGTTAAGAATCGTCTGTGAGTAGTCAAAGTTCTTCTGGACATAGTTAAGAATCGTCTGTGAGTAGTCAAAGTTCTTCTGGACATAGTTAAGAATCGTCTGTGAGTAGTCAAAGTTCTTCTGGACATAGTTAAGAATCGTCTGTGAGTAGTCAAAGTTCTTCTGGACATAGTTAAGAATCGTCTGTGAGTAGTCAAAGTTCTTCTGGACAGAGTTAAGAATCGTCTGTGAGTAGTCAAAGTACTTCTGGACATAGTTAAGAATCGTCTGTGAGTAGTCAAAGTTCTTCTGGACAGAGTTAAGAATCGTCTGTGAGTAGTCAAAGTTCTTCTGGACAGAGTTAAGAATCGTCTGTGAGTAGTCAAAGTTCTTCTGGACATAGTTAAGAATCGTCTGTGAGTAGTCAAAGTTCTTCTGGACAGAGTTAAGAATCGTCTGTGAGTAGTCAAAGTTCTTCTGGACAGAGTTAAGAATCGTCTGTGAGTAGTCAAAGTTCTTCTGGACAGAGTTAAGAATCGTCTGTGAGTAGTCAAAGTTCTTCTGGACAGAGTTAAGAATCGTCTGTGAGTAGTCAAAGTTCTTCTGGACATAGTTAAGAATCGTCTGTGAGTAGTCAAAGTTCTTCTGGACATAGTTAAGAATCGTCTGTGAGTAGTCAAAGTTCTTCTGGACATAGTTAAGAATCGTCTGTGAGTAGTCAAAGTTCTTCTGGACATAGTTAAGAATCGTCTGTGAGTAGTCAAAGTTCTTCTGGACATAGTTAAGAATCGTCTGTGAGTAGTCAAAGTTCTTCTGGACATAGTTAAGAATCGTCTGTGAGTAGTCAAAGTTCTTCTGGACATAGTTAAGAATCGTCTGTGAGTAGTCAAAGTCAAACTTCTGGACAGAGTTAAGAATCGTCTGTGAGTAGTCAAAGTACTTCTGGACAGAGTTAAGAATCGTCTGTGAGTAGTCAAAGTTCTTCTGGACAGAGTTAAGAATCGTTTGTGAGTAGTCAAAGTTCTTCTGGACAGAGTTAAGAATCGTCTGTGAGTAGTCAAAGTTCTTCTGGACAGAGTTAAGAATCGTCTGTGAGTAGTCAAAGTTCTTCTGGACAGAGTTAAGAATCGTCTGTGAGTAGTCAAAGTTCTTCTGGACATAGTTAAGAATCGTCTGTGAGTAGTCAAAGTTCTTCTGGACTGTGAGTAGTCAAAGTTCTTCTGGACAGAGTTAAGAATCGTCTGTGAGTAGTCAAAGTTCTTCTGGACAGAGTTAAGAATCGTCTGTGAGTAGTCAAAGTTCTTCTGGACAGTTAAGAATCGTCTTAGTAGTCAAAGTTCTTCTGGACATAGTTAATCGTCTGTGAGTAGTCAAAGTTCTTCTGGACATAGTTAAGAATCGTCTGTGAGTAGTCAAAGTTCTTCTGGACAGAGTTAAGAATCGTCTGTGAGTAGTCAAAGTTCTTCTGGACAGAGTTAAGAATCGTCTGTGAGTAGTCAAAGTTCTTCTGGACAGAGTTAAGAATCGTCTGTGAGTAGTCAAAGTTCTTCTGGACAGAGTTAAGAATCGTCTGTGAGTAGTCAAAGTTCTTCTGGACAGAGTTAAGAATCGTCTGTGAGTAGTCAAAGTTCTTCTGGACAGAGTTAAGAATCGTCTGTGAGTAGTCAAAGTTCTTCTGGACAGAGTTAAGAATCGTCTGTGAGTAGTCAAAGTTCTTCTGGACATAGTTAAGAATCGTCTGTGAGTAGTCAAAGTTCTTCTGGACATAGTTAAGAATCGTCTGTGAGTAGTCAAAGTTCTTCTGGACAGAGTTAAGAATCGTCTGTGAGTAGTCAAAGTTCTTCTGGACAGAGTTAAGAATCGTCTGTGAGTAGTCAAAGTTCTTCTGGACAGAGTTAAGAATCGTCTGTGAGTAGTCAAAGTTCTTCTGGACATAGTTAAGAATCGTCTGTGAGTAGTCAAAGTTCTTCTGGACAGAGTTAAGAATCGTCTGTGAGTAGTCAAAGTTCTTCTGGACAGAGTTAAGAAAGACTTCTGGACAGAGTTAAGTCTGTGAGTAGTCAAAGTTCTTCTGGACAGAGTTAAGAATCGTTTGTGAGTAGTCAAAGTACTTCTGGACAGAGTTAAGAATCGTCTGTGAGTAGTCAAAGTTCTTCTGGACAGAGTTAAGAATCGTCTGTGAGTAGTCAAAGTTCTTCTGGACAGAGTTAAGAATCGTTTGTGAGTAGTCAAAGTTCTTCTGGACAGAGTTAAGAATCGTCTGTGAGTAGTCAAAGTACTTCTGGACAGAGTTAAGAATCGTCTGTGAGTAGTCAAAGTTCTTCTGGACATAGTTAAGAATCGTCTGTGAGTAGTCAAAGTTCTTCTGGACATAGTTAAGAATCGTCTGTGAGTAGTCAAAGTTCTTCTGGACAGAGTTAAGAATCGTCTGTGAGTAGTCAAAGTTCTTCTGGACATAGTTAAGAATCGTTTGTGAGTAGTCAAAGTTCTTCTGGATGACAATAAGAAAAACTATTATGTTTTGACATGATACAGAAATCAGTAAATTCTTTGAAGTTCAAAAGGTTTCCGATTTTCTTGCTTATTGTTCAAATTATGTGGCTTGCACGTGATTGGTTAGTTTTCTGTAAATTTTCTTGCAGATTTGAAACACGTACCACGAAGAATATCTGGTACATGTATGAGGATCAAAGGTTCGATATATTATACATTGAACATGCTCCACGTTTTTGCTATGGGTGCATAATAAAATTGAGAATCAATCCCATTATTTGCTTCAAAGAGCTGGACAAAACATTTGTAGCGACGAGTGCTGCTATCTGGCAACCATACTTTTGGTCTGTAGTTTAAAATTAAGAATGGATATTCCTGAACCACAGGCCTTTCATTTGGTCGTTTAAACCATTTACACACATGATTCTGATCAAATTGAATATTCCAGTTCCTTTTTCGAAACGTCCCCTGCTGGTACAGCGGTAAGTTTTCGGATTTACAATGCTAAAATCAGGGGATCGATTCCCCTCTGTGGACGACTCAGCAGATAACCTGATGTGACTTTGCTATATGAAAACACACACACGTTTTCAAGATAGACTTACATTTAAGGATGTATGTGTATTAATAGTATGCTTGAAGTAAAAAACAAAAGAGGGAAATATGAAATAATCAAAATGAAAATCGACGCCAAAATTCTTTATTGATTTATCATTTAGATCTGATTATGGCTGTGAATCAGAATAGAATAGAATAAATTACTTTTATTTGTTTCAGTATTTAGGATTTTTGTTTCACAATATTTCGGCATTAGACTTACTTCGTGCGAAATAATGTATGAAACAGCTACCTATATTATTTTTAAAAAACAAGTCTATAAACGAAACAGAGATAGACAAGCGTTGCGAAACTAGAAAACTACTGAAACACTGGGGAAACTTTGTTCGCTTAGGATAAAAAATGTTTAAATATAATTTTAAATGTGTTTTTATAAACATTCTGTGTATCAATTTTTATATAAAATTCATGAAAGTTAAACTATGAATGAGAAATAGAGCTAACTTCAATTAACTTTTGAATATTAAAGTTATTTAGTGAAAAAATTACGCATCTTCTCCAAGAATCCAAGTAATTGTAGGTTGCGTTTTGATCTCACTTTTCGTCACACACAAAGTAAAAGTTAACTTCAACATCACTGAAGAGAATGCAAATATAACATTTTCGTTACACAGTTACCTAAGCCTAATGAATTATTTCTTTTGGTTACGGCATGGCATGGCCAAGCGCGTAAGGCGTGCGACTCGTAATCCGAGGGTCGCGAGTTCGCGCTCGCGTCGCGCCAAACATGCTCGCCCTCCCAGCCATGGGGTCGTTATAATGTGACGGTCAATCCCACTATTCATTGGTAAAAGAGTAGCCCAAGAGTTGGCGGTGGGTGGTGATGACTAGCTGCCTTCCCTCTAGTCTTACACTGCAAAATTAGGGACGGCTAGCACAGATAGCCCTCGAGTAGCTTTGTGCGAAATTCCAAAACTTTTGGTTATATATAAATCAATTCCACTAAATTTTGTCCAAATACATTCCGCGATGTTTAAGCAGAAAGAAAAAAAAGCTAACAGACATACAGAATGAATGCCACTAATTAAAAATAAGTTTGGATCCTTTGTTAACTGTTGAAAATAACATATACTATTGTTATGTGATTATTTATCGTTCAAAGTAACTTCAGTTGTATCTTTTGTTTACTACTCAAGTTGAATAAATGTTGAGTCAAATTTTAATTTTACTACAGTGATGCAACACAAAAAAAGCTTGTAAATTTAAGTTGGTATATCTTCATTTATTTCTTACTAAACAAATGTTTCTTTTCAAATTTGATAATGCATACGCATTTGGCATTGGCTTTGTCTCAATATATTGTCAATTGAATCAAACAAATTAATACCGTATTTTTCAAAACATTAATGTAATTTAAATTATCTCTTGAAATATTTTTAGGAAAATACTGAGCCAAAACCTGAAGAAACAAACCAGGTAGTTGGCGCTGAGGAAGGAACGAAAGAAGCTGAAGAAGACAAAGGCACTGATGACAAACCTAAAGAAGAGGCTTCAAACGAGGAAAAAAAGCAACCTTCGGAAGAAATACAGAAGAAATCAGATACTCAGGAGCAGTCAGGTAGTGATGAAAAATGTACAGAAGAGACTACCACACTAACCCAAGCAGCGACAGCCGAGGTTAAAGAGGAAGACGACAACGCCCAAGTGCCTGCTTCTCCTGACCACGCAGCGAGTGAGGCCCCAACACCACCAGTGACCGATTCCCCAGAGAAAGCTAGCGATGGCACTACCAAACCATTTGAAACTCAAAGTACTAATGAAACCAGTGAGGAAGCAAGCGATAAAAAACAAACTGAAGATAAGGTAAATATCAGGCCTTGCTTCATTTTTAATACGTGGAAGGCTTTGAGGTAAATATTAGGCCTTGCCTAATTTCTAATACGTGGAAAGCTTTGAGGCAACGGGAATGATTTTTATGTAGTAAATATTTATTCCCATTTTATCTCTATGTTTTGGAAAGAAATTGTGTCAGTGCTTTCCACTTTGCACAGTCACTGGTGTAGACTTTACAAGAGTTGTTATATTTGATGACATTTTTATCAGGATTCAAGGATGTTATTATTCCTGTAGCCTAAATTATTAATATAGATATTTATCATTGTTTAGCTTTAGAAATGTTAATGTAACGTGACAGTTGTGACCTTATTGCCTGAAACTTTCTCCTAGGTTTAGTATGCAATCTCAGAAATATAAAAAGTGAATTAGGAGTGTGACTTAGTTATTTAGTAATCAGTGCATAGTTTTGTAAGTTTGTCTGTTAATTGTTGTGAATATTGAGTTCGTGTTATGATGAAGAATTAGTGATACCAAATTATCAAGTAACTGGATGTTTGTTAGTTTAGTTTAAAGTTAGGTCTATCGTAAACATTATTTAGATTGACCGTGGAAATTAAAAAATATAAGCGTATGTAACCGAAAAATTCAAAAGAATCCATCCAACAATAGAAACCGTTAAAATATTATTATGCAACTCTGATGTTCTGACAAACATACTTGACATACTTGCAATAAAACTTGACAAGAGGGCTTAAGCACTCTTCGTTTCAATTTTAAAATGTACTTTAAAAATACGGTGAAAATGTAAATAGCGTTAAGTAAGTCTGTGAAACTAGTTAAAGCATATAGTTCAGAAGTTATACCTAACTTCCTGAAGACATAGGCCGAAAGTTAGGCTTATGACATGATCAGTGTACCAGGTTATGGTCTAACATATGCCATGTGCTTGAGAATCGCTGATCTAAGCGATCCAAATAATCTAAGTAATCCAAGGAACCCTTAACCTATCGATGTTTTTGTTGTGAAAAAAATAATGTGTACATAAAAAGCTGTGTCCCAAAATTAAATGTCTAATTTCATATAACTTTAATTTTACGAAAAACATTTTTTTATTCTATAAGTCATATTTTTAAAATACTCTCATGAAATTTCGAGCGTAATTTGAGGGGCCCCTGGCGTAATCGTTGTGCCTTCCAATTTGAGAAGCGCCTTATATTTAATGTCGTCGCTAATTTGTAAAGAGATGTAGTTGTCAGTAGTTTACAGAATAAATTGAATATAGTAAAAATGGTTTGATAAATTCAACTTCGCGAAAAAAACTATGAGATTTGTGTGTAAGTACAGACAACGTCTTTTGATTTCTTAAGTTTCAATATAAAATTTAAAAGTATTTACGAAAGAGACGTTATTAGAAAAATGAATTATTTTTATTGTTTTACACGATAAATAAGGAAGATTACTCATAACTGACCAAGAAGTGGTATAATTTTTCCAACACTTGCCAAAGTCTTTCCTTCATTTGTACTACAAGCTTTCCTTGTTATTGAGAAATTCCGTGCGGAGGCGTTACACAATTCTTATGAGCATTATTTTAAATCAGAAACTCCTTCATATAATATTTATGTTACGAAGTTTCAAATCGTGTTTGTGATGGTGCTGTAGTAACTAGAGATAATGGATATGTAGTTATATAACTCTTTATACAACTGTTTATTTGTATTAAGTCTTTGTATAAAACTTCAGTTACATTTAGATGTTTTCATTTTAACCTCTATTAAATTTGCACTCGTTCATGCTGACGTTGTAATGAGCTAGATAGTCAACGTCCTTGGCATATGATCGAGTCAGAGTAACAGCAAGCCAACTGATGTCAGTCAAACCCCGTTTCTGTAAACTAATTGTTAGGTTAGTAGACGTTGGAATAGCTTAGGATAGCATGAATATGCTCGTTTAATTTGTACTCGCCCGCTCTCTCTTGTTACATTTCAAGGGGCTTATAAAACAGGGGTCAACCTTTTATGTTTATGTTGTTGTCGTATAAATATAGCTCGCCTGTTGTCTTGAATGTACAGTCAGATCAAAGTGAAAGATAGATGTTTTTGTCTTTTGAGTGCTGAATAAAATAAACTTACACAGTAGGTTAGTGACATATTTTTATATATGTATTTGGTAAGATTTTTTATATTTGTTATTAACCGTAAAGCTACATAAAGAGCTATCTGCACTCTTCCCACGACGTTTATAAAAAACCCGGTTTCCAGCAATGTAAGTCCACAGACATACCGCTGTGCCACTGGGAAAGAGGCGAGGAGAGCTTTGTAAAGGACAGTACCCGGCATGGCCAAGTGGGCTAAGGCGTTCGCCTCGTAATCTCCGTCGTACTAAACATGCTCGCCCTTTCAGCCGTGGGGACGTTATAATGTGATAGTCAATCCCACTATTTGTTGGTAAAAGACTAGCCCAAGAGTTGGCGGTGGGTGGTGATGACTAGATGCCTTTTCTCTAGTCTTGCACTGCTAAATTAGGGACGGCTAGCACATATGGCCCTGGTGTAGTTTTGCGCGAAATTCAAAAACAAACAAAACAAAGGACAGAAGTACACACGTTGACAAGCCTGCAACTTGTTGATATTGTGTGTTATACAGATAGAAGTAAAAGATGTTGGTACTATATTACTGGTACAGACAGAAATAACATTTTGACAAACCATCGGTTTTATAGTAATGGTATTGTTGATACAAAACCACCATAAATACTGATAGAAAACTGTGCAGAAAATTACACAGTGATTATTGAAAGATAAAAATAAAAATGTTGAAGCTTAAACCATTAAGAAGTTAATTACAAATATATAGATATCTGTACTATCTATAGTAAAGTGATGTATATAGTTATATACATACAACTATCTGTTGTACATACTACAGATATATACATATATACATACTGTTGTCAATACAATGCTAACTACAGATATATATATATACATACTGTTGTCAATACAATGCTAACTACAGATATATATATATACATACTGTTGTCAATACAATGCTAACTACAGATATATATATATATACACATACTGTTGTCAATACAATGCTAACTACAGATATATACATATATACATACTGTTGTCAATACAATGCTAACTACAGATATATATATATACACATACTGTTGTCAATACAATGCTAACTACAGATATATATATACACATACTGTTGTCAATACAATGCTAACTACAGATATATATATACACATACTGTTGTCAATACAATGCTAACTACAGATATATATATACACATACTGTTGTCAATACAATGCTAACTACAGATATATATATATACATACTGTTGTCAGTACAATGCTAACTACAGATATATATATATACACATACCTGTTGTCAATACAATGCTAACTACAGATATATATATATACACATACTGTTGTCAATACAATGCTAACTACAGATATATATATACACATACTGTTGTCAGTACAATGCTATCTACAGATATATATATATATATATATATATATACATACCGTTGTTGTCATATAATGCTTTATCTACAGATATATATATATATATATACATACTACCGTTGTTGTCAATACAATGCTATCTACAGATATATATATATATACATACTGTTGTCAATACAATGCTAACTACAGATATATATATATATACATACTGTTGTCAATACAATGCTAACTACAGATATATATATATATACATACTGTTGTCAATACAATGCTAACTACAGATATATATATATATACATACCTGTTGTCAATACAATGCTAACTACGGATATATATATATATACATACTGTTGTCAATACAATGCTAACTACGGATATATATATATATACATACTGTTGTCAATACAATGCTAACTACAGGATATATATATATACATACTGTTGTCAATACAATGCTAACTACAGATATATATATATATATATATATATTATACATACCGTTGTCAATACAATGCTAACTACAGATATATATATATATATATATATATATATATTGTTGTCATATACAATGCTAACTACATGTATATATAATGCTATACTACATATACATACCTGTTGTCAATACAATGCTAACTACAGATATATATATATATGTACATACCGTTGTCAATACAATGCTAACTACAGATATATATATATATATACATACTGTTGTCAATACAATGCTAACTACAGATATATATATATATATACATACTGTTGTCAATACAATGCTAACTACAGATATATATATATATATATACATACTGTTGTCAGTACAATGCTATCTACAGATATATATATATATATACATACTGTTGTCAATACAATGCTAACTACAGGATATATATATATATATATATACCGTTGTCAATACAATGCTAACTACAGATATATATATATACATACTGTTGTCAATACAATGCTAACTACAGATATATATATATATATACATACTGTTGTCAATACAATGCTAACTACAGATATATATATATATATATATATATATACATACTGTTGTCAATACAATGCTAACTACAGATATATATATATATATATACACATACCTGTTGTCAATACAATGCTAACTACAGATATATATATATACATACTGTTGTCAGTACAATGCTAACTACAGATATATATATATATACATACTGTTGTCAATACAATGCTAACTACAGATATATATATATATATATATATACATACTGTTGTCAATACAATGCTAACTACAGATATATATATATATACATACTGTTGTCAGTACAATGCTATCTACAGATATATATATATATATATATACATACTGTTGTCAATACAATGCTATCTACAGATATATATATATATACATACTGTTGTCAATACAATGCTAACTACAGATATATATATATATACATACTGTTGTCAATACAATGCTAACTACAGATATATATATATATACTGTTGTCAATACAATGCTAACTACAGATATATATATATACATACTGTTGTCAATACAATGCTAACTACAGATATATATATATATACTGTTGTCAATACAATGCTAACTACAGATATATATATACATACTGTTGTCAATACAATGCTAACTACAGATATATATATACATACATACTGTTGTCAATACAATGCTAACTACAGATATATATATATATATATATACATGTTGTCAATACAATGCTAACTACAGATATATATATATATACATACTGTTGTCAATACAATGCTAACTACAGATATATATATATATATATACATACTGTTGTCAATACAATGCTAACTACAGATATATATATATATACATACTGTTGTCAATACAATGCTAACTACAGATATATATATATATATACATACTGTTGTCAATACAATGCTAACTACAGATATATATATATATATACATACTGTTGTCAATACAATGCTAACTACAGATATATATATATATATACATACTGTTGTTATCGATAATGCTAACTACAGATATAGATATATATATATATACATACCTGTTGTCAATACAATGCTAACTACGGAGATATATATATATATACATACTGTTGTCAATACAATGCTAACTACAGATATATATATATATATATACATACTGTTGTCAATACAATGCTAACTACAGATATATATATATATATATATACATACTGTTGTCAATACAATGCTAACTACAGATATATATATATATATATACATACTGTTGTCAATACAATGCTAACTACAGATATATATATATACATACATACTGTTGTCAATACAATGCTAACTACAGATATATATATATATATACATACTGTTGTCAATACAATGCTAACTACAGATATATATATATATATACATACTGTTGTCAATACAATGCTAACTACAGATATATATATATATATATACATACTGTTGTCAATACAATGCTAACTACAGATATATATATATATATATACATACTGTTGTCAATACAATGCTAACTACAGATATATATATATATATATATATACATATACATACTGTTATCAATACAATGCTAACTACAGATATATATATATATATACATACCGTTGTCAATACAATGCTAACTACAGATATATATATATATATACATACTGTTGTCAATACAATGCTAACTACGGATATATATATATACATACTGTTGTCAATACAATGCTAACTACAGATATATATATATATATATATACATACTGTTGTCAATACAATGCTAACTACAGATATATATATATATATATACATACTGTTGTCAATACAATGCTAACTACAGATATATATATATACATACTGTTGTCAATACAATGCTAACTACAGAGATATATATATATATATACATACTGTTGTCAATACAATGCTAACTACAGATATATATATATATATACATACTGTTGTCAATACAATGCTAACTACAGATATATATATATACACATACTGTTGTCAATACAATGCTAACTACAGATGGATATATATATATACATACTGTTGTCAATACAATGCTAACTACAGATATATATATATATATACATACTGTTGTCAATACAATGCTAACTACAGATATATATATATATACATACATACTGTTGTCAATACAATGCTAACTACAGATATATATATATATATATACATACCTGTTGTCAATACAATGCTAACTACAGGATATATATATATATATACATACCGTTGTCAATACAATGCTAACTACAGATATATATATATATATATACATACCTGTTGTCAATACAATGCTAACTACACGGATATATATATATATATATACATACTGTTGTCTGTTAACTACGGATAATATATATATATACATGCTGTTATACGATATATATATACATTACTGTTGTCAATACAATGCTAACTACATGATATATATATATATATATATACATACTGTTGTCAATACAATGCTAACTACGGATATATATATATATATATACATACTGTTGTCAATACAATGCTAACTACAGATATATATATATACATACTGTTGTCAATACTAACTACAGATATATATATATATACATACCTGTTGTCAATACAATGCTAACTACAGATATATATATACATACTGTTGTCAATACAATGCTAACTACGGATATATATATATATACCTGTTGTCAATACAATGCTAACTACGAGATATATATATATACATACTGTTGTCAATACAATGCTAACTACAGATATATATATATATACATACCTGTTGTCAATACAATGCTAACTACGGATATATATATATATACATACTGTTGTCAATACAATGCTAACTACGGATATATATATATATACATACTGTTGTCAATACAATGCTAACTACAGATATATATATATATATACATACTGTTGTCAATACAGTGTTAACTACAGATATATATATATATACATACTGTTGTCAATACAATGCTAACTACAGATATATATATATATATACATACCTGTTGTCAATACAGTGCTAACTACAGATATATATATATATATACATACTGTTGTCAATACAGTTGCTAACTACAGATATATATATATACATACTGTTGTCAATACAGTGCTAACTACAGATATATATATATATATATATGCATACTGTTGTCAATACAGTGCTAACTACAGATATATATATATATATATACATACTGTTGTCAATACAATGCTAACTACGGATATATATATATACATACTGTTGTCAATACAATGCTAACTACAGATATATATATATATATATACATACTGTTGTCAATACAATGCTAACTACAGATATATATATATATATACATACTGTTGTCAATACAATGCTAACTACAGATATATATATATATATATATACATACCGTTGTCAATACAATGCTAACTACAGATATATATATATATATATATACATACTGTTGTCAATACAATGCTAACTACAGGATATATATATACACATACTGTTGTCAATACAATAACTACAGATATATATATATATACATACTGTTGTCAATACAACAATAACTACAGATATATATATACATACTGTTGTCAATACAATGCTAACTACAGATATATATATACACATACTGTTGTCAATACAATGCTAACTACAGATATATATATATATATATACATACTGTTGTCAATACAATGCTAACTACAGATATATATATATATACATACTGTTGTCAATACAATGCTAACTACAGATATATATATATATACATACTGTTGTCAATACAATGCTAACTACAGATATATATATATATATACATACTGTTGTCAATACAATGCTAACTACAGATATATATATATATATACATACTGTTGTCAATACAATGCTAACTACAGATATATATATATATATATACATACTGTTGTCAATACAATGCTAACTACAGATATATATATATATATATACATACTGTTGTCAATACAATGCTAACTACAGATATATATATATACATACTGTTGTCAATACAATGCTAACTACAGATATATATATATATATATACATACTGTTGTCAATACAATGCTAACTACAGATATATATATATATATATATACATACTGTTGTCAATACAATGCTAACTACAGATATATATATACACATACTGTTGTCAATACAATAACTACAGATATATATATATATACATACTGTTGTCAATACAACAATAACTACAGATATATATATACATACTGTTGTCAATACAATGCTAACTACAGATATATATATACACATACTGTTGTCAATACAATGCTAACTACAGATATATATATATATATACATACTGTTGTCAATACAATGCTAACTACAGATATATATATATATACATACTGTTGTCAATACAATGCTAACTACAGATATATATATATATATACATACTGTTGTCAATACAATGCTAACTACAGATATATATATATATACATACTGTTGTCAATACAATGCTAACTACAGATATATATATATATACATACTGTTGTCAATACAGTGCTAACTACAGATATATATATATATACATACTGTTGTCAATACAGTGCTAACTACAGATATATATATATATACCATTACTGTTGTCAATACAGTGCTAACTACAGATATATATATATATACATACTGTTGTCAATACAGTGCTAACTACAGATATATATATATATATACATACTGTTGTCAATACAGTGCTAACTACAGATATATATATATATATATACACCTGTTGTCAATACAGTGCTAACTACAGGATATATATATATATATATACATACTGTTGTCAATACAATGCTAACTACAGATATATATATATATATACATACTGTTGTCAATACAATGCTAACTACAGATATATATATATATATATATACATACTGTTGTCAATACAATGCTAACTACAGATATATATATATATACATACTGTTGTCAATACAATGCTAACTACAGATATATATATACACATACTGTTGTCAGTACAATGCTATCTACAGATATATATATATATATATATATATATATACATACTGTTGTCAATACAATGCTATCTACAGATATATATATATATACATACTGTTGTCAATACAATGCTATCTACAGATATATATATATATACATAATGTTGTCAATACAATGCTAACTACAGATATATATATATATACATACTGTTGTCAATACAATGCAAACTACAGATATATATATACATACTGTTGTCAATACAATGCTTCGGGCAGTACCCTGCCCTAAGTATGTTCAGTAAATGACACTGACACCCTGTTCGTGCTGTATTATTATTGTTAGGTTACGTTCAGGTAAGAAGAAAAACAAAAGACATCCAGTTAGTGTTATATTATTATGTTTAATACAGAGAAATGTTGACAGCAACTGGTTATATTATTATGATTGATATTTTGCTTACATAATATTGTTTTAAAATAAACCCCATTCCTACCCCCATGTTTTTCAGCCTATTCAATTAGACGGCCAAGAAGAAGCCAATGTTGTGACTCCAAAACAAAGCAACGAAGAGTGATGGATGGACCAGCTACAGTATAGTCTGTTTCACGCTCTACGACAGCTCTAATCTATACTAAGTAAACGATATAAGAGTGATCCGACATTTTTACCGACAAACAAATTCTTTCACGACCATTAGAAACATATAGTAAACTTTTTTTTTTTTCAAACATGCAGTTTTTGTCGCATTCAAACTTTTTTTAATAACAATACCTTTGGATTCAGATTTAAACCTACTTACTAAAAGTATTTGTTCCTAAACGCATGAATTTGTAAGTTTACAGCCTTTCTCATTCTAACACTTAAGGCGACAACCAGTCGACTTATAGCCTCTATTATACATTGCTTTAAAATCGTTTTCGAGTAGGGGTGAATTTTAGTCGGTATACACCAGTAATTACAAATTGTTTTAGAGACACTAGTGAAAAATGACATATTTTCTACCAAATTCTAAATACAAAGTTTAGTAATGTAGTATTATTCTTACAATAGTTACTTTGCTGGGGAATTTTAAAACAATTTTAAGATGTTCGGGAGGAGGGGAG